>NC_053156.1:59404516-59489516 GCF_016835505.1 Polypterus senegalus
AGCCACCAACCAGGCCCTAAAGATGCAGAAAGTGCCCTGCGCCTCTGCAAATAGATCAAAAAGGGACCTGCCACTGGCTGTCACACTGAAGCTGAGTAGAGGGATGAGCTGAAGGAAGAAACTTTGAACTTGAAAAGAGCTCCTCTGACAGCCTGGGCACTCACCATGGCACTCTTCCACTACATCCCACCCTTTTGTTCAATAAAGCCCCAGGAAGGTTGACATTAAAGACTGTAAAATTTAAAATTTCCAGAAAGTGGACCTCATCAGACTCCGTTTGTGCAAGAACACTGAAATGTGCTCACTGCTCACCTTGAAAGAGCATTATGGGAAACAGGCAGTTATATTTGTGGTGATAACAATAAAGTGAAGTTAAAGAGAAGATGAAGGAATGAATAAATAAAAAGAGTTGGTGAATTTGCCTGTGTAGTACTGTATGTATGTGTGTGCATGTCCAGTGTGAGATGCCTAATTTGAGTGTGTGCTCATGTGTGGATGTGAGTTTGACAAAAAAGAAGACAAGAAGTCGTACAAAGGGTTGGGGAGCCACAAAGTCACTCTTTTTATGGAGTAAAAAGTACACAGGTATAGTCAACACCAATGAGTCTCACATCTGAGCTGGTCTCAGAATGACATCCTCTCCCTGGCTGGCGAGGAGACAGGTCTTCTGTTCGGTCTGAGTCTTTTTGATTGACAATGGAAGCGGAAGATTAATGAGTTGGGGTACAGCCTCCATTGCCTTTCCTATGTCCCATTGATCATGGATCCCTGAAGAGAGAGAAAGAGAGAGTCTGTGTTGGCATGTGTAGCAATGGGTATAGTAACATGGGAACTTATAGACTTTTTTCACCTTCATTTTTCACACATTTGTGAACCAAGCCCTCTTGTCTGGAGATTTGGCCTGTGGGTCGGCCACTCTGGACATTAACATTGTTGTTTTGAAGCCATTCCTGTGTAGCTTGGGGTCGTTGTCATACTCGAAAACAAATCTTTTCTCAAGGCACAGGTTTCTTGTGGACTGCATCAGGTTTACCACCAGCGTATCCCTATATTCTAACCTCACAAGCCTTCCAAGGTCTGCTGCAGAGGAGCATCCTCACAACTTGATGCTACCCCTGTGATGATGCCGGTCCCCTACAGACTCCCTCTTCCCACATGAGAGTCTGTTGAACCAACACTGTCGATAGTTGTGACCGAGATGTGTTGACAAATGAGGACAAATCTCATTCATGCCAGGAAATGGTGTAAAATGGCTTTTATTAAAAAAAAATAATCCAACACAAAAGTAAAACCAAAATAAAATCATTAAAACGTGGAGATAAAATCCATGATAAATAAATCCGTTAAAATACAGGCTAAAATGCAGTCTCTCTTCACCCTATCACAGCCCACCACCTTCTGTCTCCCCAGCTCACCCATAACAGACGTTGCCTGTGGAGCTTCCGCATCACAAACTCCTTTCTGCCGACCCCCATCATGGTTGCTGCCACACTGTGCTGCCAGACCATCCGCGGTTGGCACACCTCCCGTTTTCCTTCGCACTCACGCAGTCACTCCTCGGATCCACTGGGGGGTCTTACGTCCCAGTCCCTAGAGCGCCTCAGCCTGTGCTCCCTTCCAGAGCCCCTGCTCAAGCTGCCTTCTCTTTCCTGGTGTCTGGATCATCTCACATGACTGCCTTTTTCCATCCTTTAACCTCCTTCTGTTCTCCCATCTCTCCTTTATGTCTTTTCTCTCCTCTGTTCCTTTTGTGTCGGCCCATATATATACACAAACACCTGTCTCCATGGGCCCAGCACCTTAATCCCACGCTGCAGGAAGTCAATGAAACAATTGAGAACGACCCGCATGTGCAGGTGCAACTCACCCCAACTACCTCATTAACTCCCCGCATTCATGCAATCGCGCCCATGGAGAGTAACACGTCTTTATGGATTTAAAACCTGGCCACATTTTGTCGTAGCCGAAGACCAGCTATACCACAACCATCTCCACCGTGATTCAAGGTTGGGGATGGTGTATTTCAGATAATGCACAGTTGTGGCGTACACCTCAATTTCTAGCAAGCACGGAGGTTGCCCATAGATTTACGAAGCAAAGAAGTGACTACGCTTTTATAATGAGGAATGGATGGAATCAGGCCAACATCTAAACCATACAGTACAGTATTTCCACCCTACCACCCAAATATTAACAACACCCCAGGCAAATGCCCATACAGATTAAACGCTCCCAACACACAAATATGTAAATGTTCCTTATTTACTAGTATAACTACTTATAAAGGCAAAAAGCACTAAACAAACACCACAAACAAACCCCCATCATCATATCTTATCACGCCACTGTCATATCCAGGTAAGAGCGGCATCATTAGCATCCTTAAGATCTTCATTGGTACATGTAGGGCCTTGGGAACATTCATGGAGAATGTGGTCCATTGTTTGGTTGGACTCACCACAGGGACATTCAGCGCTTGTTGTGAGGCCCCATCTACAGTTGTGCCTTGAAAGTTTGTGAACCCTTTGGAATTTTCTATATTTCTTCATAAATATGACCTAAAAAATCATCAGATTTTCACTTAAGTCCTAAAAGTAGATAAAGAGGAACCAGTTAAACAAATGAGACAAAAATATTATACTTGGTCATTTATTTATTGAGAAAAATGATTGAATATTACATATTTGTGAGTGGCAAAAGTGGCAAACAGGATGTTTGGTGTTCTTCAGTACTTCGTTATTCCACCTGATCTCTAGAGCTGTGTTTGCTTGTCTATTGTTACAATGAAAGCTACAGACCTGTGTCTTCCCTGGGTTGGCATTAAGGAACCATTTAGTGTAATACTCTGAGAGGTTGTTGAGGGCATTGGTAAGTCTCTTTTGGATATCTTGGAAGGAAACAGACTGGGTGGCTAAGCAGAAATCATCTGCATAAATGAACCTCCTAATGTTGGTGAACACAGGCTGGTCGTTGGTATAGATATTGAACAGAACAGGAGCCAGCACTGAACCTTGAGGAAGTCAATTTTTCTGATTCCTCCAGCAACTCTTTTTACCATCCATTTCTATGTAGAACCTTCTGTTGACCAGTAGTGACTCGATTATATGAACCAATGGACTGTTTGGTATGGTCCTAGCAAATTTCAAAAGAAGTGACTTTACAGTCTTGAAAAAAGTCCTTACTGTAAGTGAAAATGGAAAGTATGGTTGAATGATGGAAAGAAGTGCAGAACACTCCTTTTCGATAAACTGCTTCCAGGAACATGGATAGTGAAATACTGTCCTACCACCGGAGTCCAGAAGAATAGTCTTCAGGGGAGCGCCTCTTCTCCAAGAGCACCGATGGACTGGATTGGAAGGAAAAAGAACCCACTGCTGTCCTTAAATCCGCTGGCTGAGCACCATTCTTCTCCGCTACGAATGTTAAGTAACTGAAAGATTTAGGAGCTGCTGCGGATGATGTTGATTGACAAAAAAAGGTCCCACTACATCCTTCTCTTCTGGTTTTATCAGTACAGTGCATACAAACCACAAACTACAAATCCCACCAGCCCCTCGGTATCAGTGCAAACCTGTTAAAGACACTGACTCCCATTTATAAACAGCAATCGGCGCAAACAGTGGTGTTCTTCACATTTAACAATCACTTAACAGGACATACATAAACACAAATAAACCCCATATGTGGCACCACCACACAGTGTTTAGCTTATGCCAAATGTGGTGTTTAGTCCAAGCCCAAAAACTACATTTTTGGTCTCATCAGGTGCATGAGAATATGCGTTTTTACATAAATAATTAAAAACAGTGCAGCTCAGGCTCCATGAAGTGTGTGTGCTCAGGCAGCCTGGGATGTTAAATAGGGTGACTGGAGCTGATCATGTGAGTCCTTGATTGATTCCAGTTGCCTCATTTACTTTTCACTGGTCGTAATTGAGAAGATAAAAGTGTAGCCTGAGCAGGAAAGGGGAGATTAAAAAGGAAGAAATAAAGACCATGAAAGGGATTAGGAAGGTGCCATCATATTAAGATGCCCAAATGTCATCTCGACAACTATGAGCTTGTTCTGCAGGTCGGCTCTTACCTTTCATCACAGAGGGCCAGGTGGGTTACAAGAAAGGCCCTCGTCAGCCAGCGGCTCAAAGTTGTTCATAATACGATGGACACGAGCTACAACCTCACATTTGCACTCTTCTCTCTGTACCTTTCACGGCACGTCTTTTTATCTCTTTGACTCAATCGATGTCCCTGCTGTAACCGTTCTGGTCACTTGGCACACAAGGCTAAATTGCATTGACTAATTTTTTTTGTATTGAAAAAGGCAGTCTGGCCCAAGGGGATTGCAATAGAAAAGCAATTTGCTGTCCCCAGTCGCATGCACAGGCTTTTCTGAAAATCCCAGTGGCCAGTCATTTAAGTGTGGTTGCTGGCCAAGACCAGAGGGACACTGACATTAAGTGGCTTTGTCAGAGAAAGTTACAAAGCTAGAGGAAAATGCTGAGTGTGGCGATCAGTCTCAGCCATGGTGCTACCTACCCACAGTGCACAGTGATACTGGACTGGGGTCATCATCACCTCTCACTGACGTCACATATGAGATATGTGGGCTTCAACTCCATTTACTTACCATAATAACTCGTCTGGCACTTTGTTTTCTAACTGACCTAACAGGAGCGCGTATTGCTGACCACACAGGTGATACTGGACTGGAGTCATCATCTCCTCTCACTGACTTAACACATGAAACAGATGGGCTTCAACTCCATCTGCTCACAATAATGGAGGAGCTAATATAATACTCTGTGTCCTCTAACGACCATATATACTGTAAGTAGGGTCTTGAAACCTGAAAAATCGATCGTAAAATCAGACCCCGACTTATACGCCCGTTCAAAAATACACTTAATTTTTTTTTTTTTACATCTTCTTGCTTTCCTCCAATCTCACATTCTCAGATGCATCAAATTTAGTTGCAGCAGTGCAGTTACCAATTTCATTCGCCACTCCAACGATGTTTTATATAAAACCAGCTTCATATTTTCTTCTGATCGAACGCTCCATCATAGATAAGGGATTATTTTATGATAAAGGTGTATGAGAGTGTGAGATACCAAAAACACAAAACAGTGCAAACGTCACTTCAGAATAGTTCGGTTATTACCGCGTGGTCACGTAGGCACAATACATAGGAAAAAAAATGCAGTGTGCTCCGTGGTTGCTCTCTCAGGTGGGCATTAGTTAGCATATCATAATCTCTTGGACCAACAACGTGAGTTTTCCGCATTCGACTTATACGACCAACATTATAAAATACCGGAAATTATACAGTAAAATCAAGTCCTGACTCTCCGCAGGTGAACTTATCCGTGAGTATATACGGTATTATTATTATTTCTTATGTGGCTGGTGCCTTACCACATTTCAGATACAATTGATCACATTGCTTTTGTTTTTCCTATTGGAGCACAGGCAGGTGAAGTGACTTGGTCCTGCTCACTCCGTATCAGTAGTTGGATTTGAACCCACCATTTCAAGGCTTAAAGGCCCTGAGCCTTAACCACTGATATGACAGGGCAGAGTTGTACTGACCATGCATTTCAGCCTTGATATGGATTGTGGGCATTGATGAGCAGAGACTTGGCTAGTTTTGTGGATGGCATCTCAAATCACTGGCCACAAACATGAGACTCGACCAGCAATGTGCAGTAAGCAGGCAGGTGAGGCTCCAAAGCACTGTGGACAGCCTGCACCACACAGCAGAAGGTTAGACTTTGTTTCTTCTTACTGACTACACAGTGTCACACATGTGCACATGGCGGACAGTTTACAGGTTCAAATACTGATATTCATCAGGGGTTAGCGCTCTAGCTTGATTCTCTCTCCTCTTGTTCCTTGTTTGTCCACCCAAAGACCCAGCCTCTTGATGACATCACCACCGGTTCACTTACTGTTGACGTCACTTCTGGCCAACACTGATCATTTCCTATACCCAGAATCCATTATACCGCCACATCATTTCCTGTCCCAGCCAGCCTGACTCCACCTCTTCTTTTTCTCCACCGTGTTTAAGCTCAGTTGTTAATCTGTTAGCCAATTCCATTTTGAACTCCACCTGTACAGACGTGTTTTCTTTATTTTTGCATAGTTTGCAGTATACACTGTGGCCATCCCCAAACCTTTTTTGGTCTGTTGCCTGCTTTTTACCACAACAGACATGTGAACTTCACAACAAACTGATGAGAAGATGAGCAAATAAGATATTATCTTTTCTCTCAGTGCACAGTGATGTGGACATCATTTCATGTTAGAAAAGACTTTGACGATACTGTTGTCTTTCTGACCACACAGACATGACTTGAGCAGAAGTGCGGAATTTATTTACTAACACTGATTGACAAATCAAGAACTGGGCAGCAGCAAAGATCAGTTGTTCTAACTGACCTATCACTACACATTCAGGTAGCAGTGGGAGCTCCTTAACCTCTAACAGACTGCCCAATGAAAACTGAGGCACAATTCTGAATTTCGAGTCCTCTTGCCAACCACAGTGTGATTTTGTTGTCCTTCTACTGAACAGACAGCATGCAATCAGAGAACCAGAGTGGACTTTTTTCCCACTGACCATACAGATGATATTTAGCAGCTGCAGTATGGACATCATCTCTTCTTACTGACCACTCAAGTGAGACTTGGGCAGCAGCACAGACTTCATTTCCACCCATGGACCACACAACAGAGACTCTAAGAAGTGACCCATGAATTGGACAAATCACTCAACACATTCTTGAAAATTAGCTTTAAATGTCTTCAGTCATTTATTATGGGATCTTGGGTGGAGAATTTATAAAACTTATGTACATATAAAAACAGGCTCGTAATGTGCTTACACAGCTTTCCAGCACATGTCGAGATTTATAAAAGAAAGTTTTATGGGAAGACTTGCGTATATTTGCGGCAACTCTGACCAAGCCGTACGCAACATTTTGGATAAACTGGGAAATGACAACACCCTTGATTAAGTAGGGAAATGCAGCCAAACTGGCTAAATGACGATTCATGCATATAATAAATCATATAACCAAGCTGTTATTATAACGTGTGGTGACATGACAAACTTATTAAACCTTTAAAGTGTTGAATTTGATGTACGGACTGTATTTTAGTTCCCTTTTTAAAAGACCAATGCTGTGTGTTTCCACAGAAGAACTCTTTTTTGGTTTTTCATCAGTTTATATGGGCTATCTGTTGTCATTTCTCAGAGCTGGCCGACAGGTCAACAGTATCTCAGTGAAACTTCATTCCATCACGCCCGCTACCTCCAGTTTTCCTGTGATGTGGATGTACACACATAAAAACATAACATGTTTTTTTGGCAAACATGAAAAGACAATTTGCAGCAGTGTCTGCTTCTACTAATATAACCAGAGCACTTTACTGTACTCATATTGCAATGAGGGTACCTACCAAGAATGAACCTGCATTTGCTAACCGTCAGTAGTGACATTCCATTAAAGCAAAATTCATCTGTGATGAGAAGATGAGACTGATAAATGCAATGGCTTGGTGGCCTGGGCTCACCCATGATTCATTTTTTTGAGATAAATTAGCTTTGGCAGACGTGATGGTGGCTGGCTTGTTGGTAAGGTAACTGGCTGAACCTTCAGTATTTTATATGGCCTTTATTATTCATTGTAACAGCAATTGTGTCATTACATGTGCCAGGTGATAGCAGCTATCCGCTCAGATGTTGGTGAGTTGCAGAGCAAAGCCAGAGACTCCTGAATGCAGGTGGCAGGGTCTCAAATGTGTCAGGAGGCGAGGTTTCTCTACCAGCCAATGACGTTGTGCAACATCGTCATTGCATATGTATGAGGTTGGTTAGCGTGCTCCATATATGGATGTTTCAGGGCAGCAAAGGTGGGGTTCAAGGTGCACTCACGTTCACACATTTCCAAGATGATTGTGATTTATAAAGGCAAATGGCAAAGAAATGTTTGTACGCTAGGTTTTATATCAGTTTTTTTTTTTCCTGTTTTTGCATTTTCATATATTCACACTTGAATACACTCAAAGTTTTTTTTTTAAATGTGGCCCAGGTCTTCATCATGGGATTAGATTTTCAAAGTGAATCTAAGCATGGCTCTATTTGACCAGTAAACATGCACATGAGGTTCCTCCCGTTTAACACACTCTGTAAGTGGAATCAACAGATATGAGTGGATGGCTACTTGTTTGCTTTTATGGCCACATGTCTTTTCTCGATGAAAATCTCATAAAGGTTTCGTCCATAAAAGTCTTTCATGACCCCAAGGTGCAAGTCTGGCCTGGTAAGATGTGATTAAATGATCGTATTTTAGCTGTTTGTGTACAGTTTGCACATTCTCCCTGTGAGGAGTTTCTTCAGAATGCTCCAGTTTTCTTCCCACATCCCAAAGACAAGAGTTCAGGTGTATGGATGGGAGAGCCCCTTGATAGATGGGGTCCCGTTCAGGTCTCATGCCCAGTGCTGCCAGGGCAAGCTTTGAAACCTGAACTGGACTGGAAAGGGTTGAGAAAATTAATGTCATGTTAGGCTGGCTTACATTGTTTCATGTTACATCACATGTTACAATATGTTAGCTAATATTATTTTATGTTACGTTATGTTATGTTATCTTACATTATATGATGTTATACCAGTAACGGCGCACTGCACGATAAGGTGCAAAAAATACACTTGACTTGAGCATTCCTAGTTTTCAGACTCTTTCTCTGTACATTTAGCATTCGTTTGCTCAGAGTTTGATGCGCTTGCTGCTTTCTGAGCAGCTCTTCTTTTCTCCACCCTAGCGACCTGTTTCATCTCTTCTTTCTCGGCATCTTTTTGCATAAAAATTTATTAAGTCAGTGTTTGTGTTGCAATTACTTAGTATGTTTTCTTTAATTTTTCACTTAAGCTGGCATTTAAGTCTTCAATCTGCCACAAGAATGATTTAAGATATGAAGAGGTAGAGGAAGTGACGGCGAAGATGGTAGGAATGAGAACGGCACTTGCACAACATGTGCCGCACGGCCGCCCTGTTGCCTGCTTCTGAGAGCTGATTCTACAATAAAATAAAATAAAAATAAAAAGAGGAATAGCCTTGGAGGTCAATCATCACCCTGAAAGCAGATAGTAGATGTCACATAGTATATGTGTACCAAATTTCAGGTCAATAGTTCAAATGGTTTACAAGCTATAGGTGATTTAAAATCTTGGACAGACAAATAGACAGCCACGGTAACGTATCCTCTTTAATAAAACCCCTGTGTGTGTCCAGGTGTCCGTGTGTGTGTCTTCTGGTGAAGTGCGCATGCGCGGGGCCACACGGCACGTGTTCAGTCTCTTCCTGTGCATTCCCTGTGCAGAGAGAGAGACAGACACACTTACACAGGCACGCACGAGACAGACACACACACACAGGCGCGAGACAGACACACACACACACAGGAGGAGCAGAGCACAGACACACACAGAGACAGACACACACACACAGGCGCGCGCAAGACAGACAGACACACACACACAGGCACCCGTGCATTGTTGCAATGTTACTTTTCTTGGTTGTTTATTGTTGTGCTTAAAACTCATTAAAAAAAGTGTTTTTAGCGAGCGGGTCGTAAGGCTATAGTGCGAACTCTTGCAGTGTTAGTTTTCTCTGTTGTTCAAGGTTTTCTTAATATTACTCAATGTTTTTTACATTTAGTTTACTATTACGCTGTGCATTCAATGGTATAATTAACTATATTTGTGCTTAAAAACTTAAAAAAATATATATATATTTACATACAGTTCATATGGTCTGGAACGGATTAATTGTATTTACATACAATCCTATAAGGGAAATTACTTCAGTTCACGACCAAATCGGGTTACAACCAGAGTTTTGGAACGAATTATGGTTGTGAACCGACGTTCCACCGTATTACTGTCAGAGAAAATTACAGGCATTTTATGGAAATACAAACCAGTATTACTGAGAGAGAAAATGAAAGGCACACAATACAGTGACGCATATTACAGCCACATACAAGGTCCCTTGCCATTAAATATAGACTGTTCATACAAATGTTTATGCACTACTGTTCTAGTGTCCGTTATTTTAATGGGCTTAATGTCTAGTTATATATAAAGATTATGCTATGTTGACTTACAGTATATATTATGTTTTGTTATGTTACCTAATGTTATGTTAGATTACATTGGAAAATGGATGGATGGATGTTACTTTACATTGTGTTACATTATGTTACCTTATTCCATATTATGTTATATTGTGTTATCTTTTGTTATTTTATTTTACATTATGCTGTGTTATGTTAATTTATATTATTTTATATTACGTTACCTTATGTTGGTTTATATTACTTTATGTTAAGTTATCTTACGTTATTTTTGTTACATTATGTTATATTAGATTGCATTACATTATCTTATAGTATTTTATGTGACATTATTCTGTGTTAACTTGCATTGCTTTATGTTACATCACATTGCCTTACTTTATGTTGGCTTATATTATTTTATGTTACATTATGTTATAATATGTTAGCTTATGTTATTTTCTCTATGTTACATTATCTTGTTATGTTAGCTTACATTATTTTATGCCACATTATGCTGTCTTATTTTATATTTGATTATGCTATGTTACATTGCAATATATTAGCTTATGCTATTTTATATTAGATATAATGTTATTTTATGCTATACAGTATTAGCTTGCATTATGTTATGTGTGACAGGTGGCCTTGGCCATTACCCAGCCAGGACGCCACCTGGATTTAAGGTTCAGGGGAGAGAGCATCTGAGAGGCACGCTCTCCTGGGACTCTAGAAGGCAACCTTCCTGGGCAAAAGTGGCACCATGGATTTCCATAGAGCATGCTGGGCTCCGTGAGGGCCGACAGGGGGAGCTGCAGAGCCTTACCTTCAACTTCAGTCTCACCTGGGAGTGATTCCAGGTAACGCTGATGAGCTACCTGGAGCACTCACAGGAGTAACATACTGTAAAAGGGGCTGCCTCACTCCTGCCAGAGTTTGAAGCAGACAAAGCGTGAGAGAGAGAGAGAGAGAGCGAGAGAGAGAGAGAGAGAACAAAAACATTATTTTATGTTGGTGTTATGTTACATTACATTATGTTAGCTTATATTATTTTATGTTACATTATGTTTTCTTACTTCACAGTGTTCCTGGCCATTTTTCTTTGCATTTTTCTAATTTCTAGATATGTATTTCATGTTCTTTATTTGTTGTATGTTTATGCCAGTGACATCATTGCAGTGTTATTTTCAGTACTTTAGGTAAAGTTAGTTTGTGTCATGTTATTCTATGCTATGCTATATTAGGTAATGTTACCTTGGATTGTATTAACATTCGGTCACGTGGTGTTACATTATGTTATTTTACGTTACAAGAGGCTGCATTGAGAGCAAATGCCCAAGCGGTTCTCTCCTCACTTGACTGCCACTACTGCTTTAATAAACTTGCAAGCAGAACCTGAAGTGTCACAGACATTTTCCTTGTTAATTCAGTAGAAGCATGCAAAAAAAGACTCACAGCTGAAGGGAAGCCATTCCCGATGTACAGTATGCAGAGAATTGATTTTACGGCTATGGCATTGAAATTATTTTTTCTTGTCTCCCTTTTCTGATGTAGTCAGGCCGACACGAGGAAGCCTAGCTGATCTCTGAATGCAAAAGCAGATTGGCCTTGACAGAGCAGGATAATTAGAGGCTGGCCATTGCCTGTGGGTGAAATGTTCTCTACATCCGAAGTGCTGGCAGATCTTCACAGACTCCCTTTCCACTACAGGTCTCTCCCAACTTGTTAACAAGCATCAGACAACAGCATCAACAGGTTTGTGATGTGCTAGCCCCCCTGACACGTCTGATTTATGTCTCATCTTATTGGCTTCATGTAACGAAATGTGACGTCTTTTGTGGGATCAGCAGACCTGCTCTGCAAAGATGGAGGGCGTCTTTTAGCCAAAGAGGTGATGAACTGAGTTGTAAGGGGGCAGTCCAACTGACTAATTAATGCTTGGTGGGAAAGATGACTCAACTAACTGACTAATGAATGGGCAGTTGCCCAGCCAAGGGCACCTCCCATTGGCTGACATCATTCCAGGGAAACACTGAAAGCTGGAATTTTGTCATCCGTTGAGAGGAATAATATGTTCCCAGGATTCGCACTGCATTGGGCTTAAAAAACCAAGACCAGGCATCAGACGGAGGTGGAGAGTTACAAAAGCACACTTTGAAAAGGATTGCAGTTTGGTAAGCTAGCAATTAGCAGGTAGGCATCTGAAAATGATTTGATTGATTAACCATCATGCATTCTTTGGTTTACTGATTTATGAGAACTTTCAAACACCATTTAACTCCTTAGTTATCCCTTTTGTTTGAGTTTCATCTCCAGGCCCAAACCCCCCACTAACCTACTTGACTGTCAACTTCCAAATCTTCACTGACTTGTCTCTGCTACATCGATGATCTCTGAACACACCACTCTTATTCAGCACTTCATTGTTCATCCTCAACTCTCGGGACTCCTTTATTTATTATAAAACTTCTACTGTCTTGTTCTCAAGTAAAAAAAAAATCTCAAAATGAAGGGAGAAGACGTTTATCTTTGTAGGTTGAAGAGTCCGAGTGCTGAGAGGCATTTTGGGGCCTGAGTGGTTCATTTAATTTCACTGCTGCTTATCGACATCTCTCAGGTTGTTTGGTTTGTGTTGACTACATGTTGCTTGTTAGGAGTAGGCCCACCAACATTAAGGCTTCCCTAATGGGGCTTGTGACCCAGTCCAGGATCAGAAGGATTCAGAATACCAGTTGTTATATTTCAGCCAGGGTCCCTCCCCTGGTTGGGGTGCAAATCCTCATTTTAGGTTGTCATTGTTTATTTTTGATTCCTTTGTATATATTCATTTTATTTATGTTGATTTGCTATTTGTCTCTGTGATGTTTTGTGTATGTTGTAGGTGGTCCCACAAGAGGTGGGGTCACCTGCCAATCACCACTAAGAACTGCCCTCCGCCTACAAGTCCAGATGGTCTCCCACAGTTTCTGGCGTTTTTTTGTAACTGTGCTCTGGAGTTGGTGAGTTTCCTTGTGTTTTGCTGTGCTTAGCGTTTTATTGATATTATTGGATTGTTTGACCTCCTGCTCTCTTCATTTGACCTCTCGTTGGATTCTGTATTGGAATTTTGTTTGCTTCTGGAACTGCCATATTATGCCATTTTGTGCTGTTCAGAACTTCACAGTATTACAGAGCAGTTGCGAAGAAATAGACCTTTTATTTTTATAAAGATTGTATGTTGTCCTTTTAGCATCTAGCCAGGGCTTTTTGATGGGATTTCCCTTCTACTTTTAGTGGACATTTTTGGATGTGCTTTTGGGAGTAACTTGATTTGGAACTCCTAATTCAGATTAACAATAGGCCAGTGCATTATGATAACGAGGAGCTTGGAGGATTACATTAAACATCTTTTTGTGGCCCATTGTGATAACTGTCATGCTTGTCAATGATTCACTACAATATCCATGTGCAGGCTCCTAATGAGCATCATGGAACTGAAGAGTACCTCATGTAAGTGAATGTGACATTGCATACTGCATGAGCACTCCAGGTATTAAGTCCATACACAACTGCAGAACATCAATGAAATGCTTGAGTAGTTTATTTAGAGGTGGACAGATTGTGAAACGTTATGTCTATGGCACCAGACTTTAAGCTATGAGGGTTTAACTCCATACATGAGCCTCAGGATGTCACTCTTCCTTCCTGTTGTTGTGATGATGCAAGCAAAATAGCAAAAAGGGTGTAATGCTTCCAAAAAGTCTCACAAAATAGGCCAGGACCTTCACTGGCTTACTCAAATATGGCCTTACACCAGGCAGGTAGCCTCCAACTATCACAGGCAGGCTTTGGCCTGCGAAAGAGGCCCTCATTTTTACATTTCAATACTAATTTTTAGTGCCCTAAAATATATCAAAAATCCCTTCTAGGGAGAGGAACGGTAAAAACCTCTGTATTGGAAGGACAAGACCAAATCAGAATCTTTATAAATAAAGATGCTCATTTGAAAGTTAGAAAAAAACAGAAAAGAAGGCAAAAAGGATTTGCGTAAAAGACAATCTAGAGAACAAGTCCTAGTGTGTGATCAGAGACAAAAGAATAAGGATGAATAGTTGCAAGAAATGAAAAAATCAATTCAATGAAGTACTGACTGATCCACTCCTCAATTCACAGTGTATAGGCTGAGGGCGGGCCTTTGGGTCATGATGTCAACATCGCGCTCGTATTGGGGGCTCCACCCACAAAACACAAGGAACCTAAGAGAACATCAAAGTAGAATACTTATAAATTCAATGAGTGCTCATCTGCCTCGTCCCTGCCTGCACATTCCCACTGCTCTCACGGCCTCAGAGGCAACACTGGGTGCATTCACTTTCCCAAAGTCAGTGAGCCAATGCACCCCAAGATCCTTCTCAAGGAGTGCTGCCAGCCATGTACCCAGGCCTGTGGATTTATGCAGGGGAACATGTGCTTGACCTTCTCTCTGTCTCTCAAAGGTCTGGGTGGCAGCACCAAAATTTTCATGCTAAACATGCCACTGAACTGCATGGCTTGAGTTTTCAAGCTGTTTCTTTATTACTTATTCACGTTTAGCATAATTTAAAATGGATAATAATATTAGAGAAGCCATTAATTATTTATCTGAAAGATTTCTTTCAAAGCAAAACACATGCAGCTCTTCACTGGTGGACTGCTTATTTGGGTTTGTTAGTGACAAATCAGATGATTTTATTTGGCCATTTTGATTAGTTTAATCTTCTATTCATCATCATTTTCAAAGGTTCACTCGCTCAAATTATCATTTGTTACGAGCTTAAGTAACATCTCTCTGTAAAGTTACACAGTTCTTAATGAGTGGCTGGGTCAAGTCCTCTGTGGCCATCCCTCCTTCCTTTCCTCTAATTCTAACTGGAATGTTCTAGAATGGCATGTTACGGAGTCTGCCTTCTTTGCAGCTTGTTCCTTTTGAATGCATCTGCTCTTTTTGTGACAATTAGATCCAAAGTTTTCTTTGATGTGGTGCCCATTCCTTGCTGTGCCCTTCTCGATGCTAATTGCCCGACGCCATGGCAACTGGCTATTTTATTCGTCACTGGCTTCTGCATTGGTCTTCCTCAGGAATGCAGCTGCATGGCACGGATGTGAACAAAGGCACATCAGGCAGCTTCCTGATGAATGAGTTGGGTAAAGAGACCAAGCAGTTGTGAGACATCTGGCACTCCTGAAACAGTGAGGCAATGTCCAGTGTGGATGAAGCCTCACAGCTACCCTACAATGAAGAGCACACATTAAACAAGGCTGGCAAAGAACACCACAAAGCCTGCCAGCCGAGTCCGATGGCTGAGCTCTGGGGAAACGATGCGAGCTTTCATCTCCACTGCCAAGATCAGGCAGCTCTGCTGCTTTCTTCTGTTTCTCTACAGGGCTGGCACCTCCTGGCTGGAGGACAGAGATAAGATGACAGAGCAGAATAACAGCAGCTGGGGGGCCATCAGACATGGATCAGAGAGTTGAGACTCACAGAGAATTGATGACCCCATCCTCGTCCTCCCCTTGTTATTAATAAGATGAATGGCTCCCTGAGGACTTGGCCATTGTTCAATAAGCTGGCCACCTCCAAGGTCTCAGAAGAGACTACTTACTACTGGCCAGAGCAGGGCAGGCTCTAGTATTTTTGCTACCCATGGGGAAGCTGTAAATGGCACCCCCTCCCCCTCAACCCACCTCCATCATAAGACCTGATCTTTGGTTTCAGAGATACAGGATTAGTGCTGTTGTAGCTATAGATATGATATTACATAATAACATTCTGTATATAATCTGGTAGTTTATGAACTGATGCATGCAGTATACTCACATTCACTATACTTGATCTGACCAATTTCATAATTCTTACTAATTGATGGCAATTTATCATAGATACTAGGCAAATAAATGTAAATTTGAGTTAGCATTTTAGCACTGAGTATATACATACAAGATCAGTAAACATAAGTAATATATAATATACCGATAAAGGGATTATTGCTTGATGGTAGCTTCACTTTACAAAAAGAATGCCAGTTTTAAAAAAGTAAATAATAATAAATCCTTTATAATTATAAAAATGCAAATGTTCTTCCAAATGTGCTGTTTCAGGTAAAACACTCACCACTGATAAGGTTACTGAGAATTACATGAGCCATAAGAGCACACACACACACATAAAAGTACACATCGTGGGCACTAGGTGGCACTGTTGCCCTTTTAAACCCAACAGACAGATGCACAGGACACCGGGTAAAAGCACCAAGAAGATTTTTTTTTAGTTTCTTCTTCAAATAGTGCCCTCTAAGCACCACAGCCACACTAATCAGGCAAGTAAGCCACAAATCACAATAATTATAAGCACAATTCTCTCCTCCACACCTCCCAGCAAGCTTTGCCCACCTCCTCCTGACTTTGCCTCACTTGCTGGGTTCACAGCAGTCCTTTATATAGTCCTTGACCTGGAAATGCTTCTGTCCTTCCATCCACGTGACTTTCCAGAACTTCCAGGTCAGATGGAGAGCTTTGCATTTTCTTCAGCCCAGAAGTACTTCATGGCTTCCGTCCCTGTGACTTTGGAGTACTTCCAGGCTCTGCAGAAAGTAGAAACTCCCAGGTTCCCCTGCAGCATCTCCTGGAGGCACCCACGGTACCCAGCAGGGCTGTGAAGTTGAACTCCAGATCCCATGGTGCACTGCGGGAATCCAGGGCACCGCTAGGCTGAAGGGAAGTCTCCATCTAGCGTCTTGGGGGAGGAAGTGTCCCAAAGTAGCTGCCTTCCTCCATCCTTCCATTCTTTGGATGTCCCAGCCTGTTTGAGTTGCCAGCCGTCCATCACAACATATACAATTTAGTTATTTCATGCATGGAAGACAGAAGTTTTGAGGGTAGGTTGTTATACTCACTAATCAATGGTGACTGTTGATTAGCACATGCAAATAAGAAGGAGCTCCCTGTGTGGAATCTGCATGGTCTTTCTTGCTACCCACAGGTATTCTCTGGGTGCTACAGAGACTAGAAGGTTACATGGGGTGGCAATGCTAAATTGGCCCTAGTGAGTGTGTGTGTGTGTTCACCATGCAATGGTCTGGTGCCCTGATGCTGTAGTGGCAGAAACACGCTGCTCAAAGAAGGCACACGGAGTCTCAGGAAGGCAGCAGAATCAAGCTTTATTGCGTGATGCAAACATGAACTCAAATCAAGTGAGATGAGTGCGTAAAAATGGGCAATTTGCAAACCCCCAGGCAGATGCACGATCCAGTCCCACCCACCGGAAATGACCCTCTGCCAGGTGTTACGTGGGCGACCCCTTAGCTTGGTCCAGCCACTCGGGTCCCCAACAATGAGGATCTTACGAGCCGGATCACCCTCGGGAAAATGCACCACATGGCTGTTCTGCCGTAACTGACAATGCAGGTAATTTGCCTCATTCAGGACTCCATGAGCAACCGCTCATTCAACACAAAGTCAAACCAAAGGTACCCAAGGATATTCCTTAGAGACACAGTACCAAAGGAGTTCAGTCTTCGTCTCAGGTCACTGGATAGCGTCCATGTCTCACAACCATATAACAAGACAGGAAGCACCAGGACTCTAAAAACTTGGGTCCTAGAGTCCTGGTCCTCTAGAGTCCTGGTGCAAATCAACTTTAAGAATATTCTTTTGTACAGTGTTTTCTGGGAGAGGCTCCAGATGCCCTAAAGATGTCTGATGTTAAACTGACGATTCCAATGGACAGAACTTCTACTGTGAACCACTGCCAGAGAAATTACCCCTTCAATCCTTTTTAGCTTGAGCCGTTTGTGGCTGTCTTTTAAGTTGTTATTAAACAGGGCTACTATGGTGGTATACCAACCTTTCTTGGCTTGTCAGAGTCGTCTGCCTGCCCGGTCACGTCTTACAACAGGGCTATGAAGAAGACCACTTGCGCAACTTGAGGTCTGGAAGGACCTCTGCAGACTGAACGACAATACAAAGCAGCCTTGCACCCTGACTTGAAAAGACTCGTCTTCCATAACGTGCATTTCCTACATAAATATTTTTTAATGAAACTATTTTTCAACTACATTTCTTAACCTGTACATCTCCTACTTTTGCTACTGTCAGTTTTGTTGAGTTATTGCTAATTTTGCTTAATAATAATGTTAATTTTATATTGTTTAATTGGGTCAAAGTATATTGTTAGGAGCACCTGGTGTGGGTAATTGTCATACTCCCACTGGGGTTAACAGCTGAGGGGGCAATAGAAAGTAATACGGGGCTCCTGCTTTGGTGATTGGCTCATGTGTAGCTCAGGTCTGAAGACAACCATCTGGTCTGCTTGTGCACATCTAGTAAGTCTCTTTGCTTAAGGCAGCTGTCCATGTACAGGTAAGGTTGTACACGTGCAGCGATATAAAGTAGACCTACCCAACACTTACAGTATTTAAACAACATAGTTAACAGTAACTATAGCATAGGTGAACCAAAATAACGAACAGGAGGAAGGAATTTCCAAAATAATATATTCAAGGTAAAGTGGTAAGAGCACCTGGGGCCTTATACATAATGTCGTGCATGGAATTCACACTAAAACATGGCAATGCGGACAAAAGCAGAAATGTTCGTACGCACAAAAAAATACAGATACATAACTGTGCGTTTGCCAACTTCCACGTTCTTCCGCTCCATAAATCCCGTTCAGCATGAAAAGTAACGCACATCCACGCACCTGCAACCCCACCCAAACTCCTCACAGAATTACACCTCTTGGAATATACAAATCAATATAAATAGCCCTTAAACTCAGCGTTCTGTGAAAAGACAATGGCAAAAGCACAGGGGGAAAATAGAAAAATTTCATTGAATAACAAGTGGGGGCAAAGAAAAACATACTATTTGTTGGTTTAAACAGTGGTATAAACAACAAAAGGCAGTTCATAGAGTGACATAACATGTTGGAGAAACTCAAAAGCTCCAGTTCACAAAGTTGCACAGTGCCCGAAATAAAAAAGAAGTTGTCAGATATCAAAGTCACCGTTAAAAGGCAAGTCGTAGGCCATCATTTGAGTGTCATATGAAAGCTTATTAGGGTACAGAGAAAAAAAATAGGCACACAGTGGGGAAAAAGCTTGAAATGTCAACTTTAATCTCAAAATTTTCACTTTAATCACATGATTTATTTTGTCATTAAAGTAGAACAACAAAAACTTTATCTTAAAATCGTTTAATTTACTAGTTTCTCAAATCCCATCATAACTAAAGTAGCACGGTAAATGCTTTGTTTTGTATTTGATCTTCTTTGTGCTCTGTGTGTGAATCACTACGTGCTTCTTAAACGGGCTTTCTCTTCCTCCAATAGGACACAGAATTCATTACATTTGTGATATTACTGCTCTCTGAATAATTAAAATACTGAGATGTATACTTGATATCATTTTCATGATGATGAGGATTAAAGCATATTATTAAACATGGGAACACGGTGGTGCAGTGATAGTGACGAGCCAGCGCCCTGCCCAGAGACTGCCTCCCACAAGATGCTTGCTACAGCGTGCACAATCTTCGATGAAAAAATTTATTGCAGCAGTACTGTCTCTTTCAAATGTACTAACTTCCAATTCCTGTCCTTCCTTTTCTTTTTCCAAATACCCAGTTGCCACACAATCAGCTCAGTAATAGACGTTAAGCCATCTGTAAACTTAGAACGCCGATTTTTCAAAACTTTTAAGGAACATTGAAATTTCTTCGTAGTACGTGTTTAATTATTCTATCCATACTTATAAGTACAAAGCGTTCTACAAGGAACAATTGATTGAGTGTGTTTATAGTTCTTGGGATGAAACTGTTTTTGAACCGCGAGGTCCGTACAGGAAAGACTCTGAAGCATTGGTCAGATGAGAGCAGTTCAATAGACAGCATGGCTGAGGCAGCATGTGCTTGATGCTGTATACTAATAATTCTCTCTGTACAGCTGTGATTCACACTCAGATACAGTGACATAAATACTCTGAGTGGTGCAGTGAGAGTAATATGGAATAAGATGATCCGCTGTGGCAACACCTAACGGGAGCAGCTGAAAGAAGAAGAAGAAGGTGCAGTGAGAGTAACAATGCTAAAGCAGCTATTGCATTTAGAATAGTTTGACCATTCTGTGGACCTTTATATTGTTACGGGTTAATTACAATCAGATGCCTTAAACTAATAAACAATATGTGGTTAATTTCAGTGTATATGATAAAGCCGTGTCAGGGATATGGATTTAAAAAAGAAAGAGAAACCACACTGGAACAAAAGCACTGCTTTCACGCTGGGTGACACCAATTTTGCAAAACCGAGTGGAGAACTTGCATGCGCCAAGCACTTAGCTACCGTGAAAATGTGCGTGGCTTTACGCCAAGTTTAGGTTTTATACATCATGATTTGAGCGTGGAAACAGGCTTACGCAACATTTTTGTGCATATGCACCATTTATACATGAAGCCCCTGGTCTGGTTGACTGCCATATCTCTCTGGGGTTGACAACTGAGAGGGGATGGTTCCAATAGTGTGATGAGGGGCTCCTACTTTGTTAACAGGCACGCTTGGGGCTCAGGACTGAAGGCAAACACCTGGTCTGCTTGTGCACATCTAGTAAGTCTCTTTGCTTGAGGCAGCTGTCCATGTGTGGGTAAGGTTGTGCACATGGGGTGTGTGGTAGATGGCCAGAGCCCTTACCTGGCCGTGACGCCCTGATTATGGAAGGATCGGGGGAGAGAGTATTTTCAAGACCATTTCTCCCCTGGACTGACAGAAGGCAGCCCCCTTGGCTTGCAGCGGTGCCACAGGTTGTGGGCATGGAAGCTCAACCCTGCTGGGGCCTTACAGGGCCCTATTTGGTAGCACCTCTGCAACACCCAGAAGTGCTGCTGGAAAAAGCTCGTTGGATACTTGGACTCCTTCGGGAGGAAGTGGACGAAGCTCTTGAGGAGGAGTGGAGGTGGAAGGACTGGAGGAGAAAGTGACTGTGTTGTGCTCTTTGATCCATTTGTGCTGGACTATGTAAATAAACCGAGTGTTGGGTGGCAAAGTCGTGTTCTGCCTGTCTGTGTTGGGGATAGGGCAGCTGTACACACCCGGGCCTCACAGGAGCTATAAAATATAAATACCAAACCCTGAAACAAACAACATATGTAACAGTAACTATAGTATAGGTGAACCAAAATAATGAAGAAAGGAATTTTCATGATAAAATTCTCAAGTTATAGAATAAGAGCACCTAATTGTTGGTGACTACCATTTTTCCAGAGTAGTTAGTAGCTGAGGGGGGACCCTCCAATAAAAAGTAATGCACTGAGTGGGCACCTGCTTTGGTGGTTGGCACAGGGGGAGCTTAAATATTTGGTCTGCTTGTGCTGAGTCAGTAAGTCTGTTTGTTTAAAGCACCTGTCCATGTGCAGATAAGGCTGTACACGTGGGATGCTATAAAGCAGCAATATTACAATACAGATTAATTTCCACAACAACAAGCAGTGACACAGCTTGTATTCAACTAGCCAAGATGGGCACGGCTTTGTTTTTTTCAGGTCACTCGACTGGCTCCCTGTAGAAGAACATATTAAGTTCAAATCCTTGATGCTTTAGAAGAGCAGTCAATAAGTCAGCACTTAATAATAATAATGATGATTGTATTTAAAAGCGCCGCTTTTCAAGGTACACAAGGACACTGTACAACAGTATATGTGAAATCAAACAGTCCAATATACAAACAATATTAATGAGAACAACAAAAGGCAATATTAAAAAGATAAGCTTAAGTTTAAATTTAAAAAAGAAAGTAAGGTACAGGTACTGAGCTACAAAGGCAGGGCATTCCATGGCTGTGGCCCTCATACAAAGTCCAATCACCCATCATGCGCAATCCACACAATGGAATGTTTAACAGTAAAGAGTCAGATGAATGAAGTGAATGTGATGGAGGATTAGACATATAAATGAAAAATCTGTGTGTGTTTGGAGCAGTCCACTAGATGGCGCAAACATGCACTTCTATATTTTTTTGGCACTTGTATGCACCTCTCTTCTCACTACAAAAGACCTGTGTGCAGGAAACACCACCGCACAACAACGACATTGTGCTAATGACACAGATGAAGACACACAGCGTCGAAATGAAGCAAATGCTACAGATTAATAACATGCAAGTGAAACATCTCAGTAACGGAGAGCAAGGCTTGAAGTTTTCACTAAAAACATTTTCTATCTGGAGGTGTTTTCTCGAGACAAAGATTAATAGGACTCATATGCCAGCGATACAGCTATGAAATGGTATCGCCAGTGTCTTCGTATGAAAGCCAGTGGGGCAGCAAGCACAGGTGGGTCCACGTCCTCTGCACTGGCTAATTCTTAAGAGTTAACTGATGCATCTCCAAGTTCATGAATATAATAAAACTACTAGGGTGTCTTGGGGTTGTTTTTTGTCCTGAAGACCACACATAGTAATAATGTGAAGACAAGTAAGATTCGGCCAGACCGTGATGAGCCTTAAAAACTAAAAGGAGAAGTTTACATAGAATGCGGAAGGGGTCGTGTAAACCAGGGTAACTTTAGGAGTCTTGGAGTGATATACACCCAGGGCTTTAAATTGGTAAACACTCTTTCCGCTGAATTTTGTCCATTTTGTAACTTGTTTAGGCTACAAGGAGGGTACCAAACAACACTGAGTTGCAATGGTGACAAAGGCATGGATGAGTGTCTCAGCTGCAGTTATCAGAAAGCGATGGACGCAGCCTTGAAATGTGCTTAAGGTAAAAAAAGTCAACCTTGGTAATTTTATTAATATGAGGATGTAATAAAGCCTGGGATTTTTACTGAGAAATTGTCTTATATATATGGAAACACCTGTGAAGTCTTATGCTCCTTCTTGACCACTCAGGTTGGCTGGTGAAAAGAGTTTGGTGATGACTCCAGACTCTTTTTATGTGTAGCTAAGAGCTGAAAAAAGGAGCTGCCCACCTCCATTCAAACTGTTCGATGTGCTGAAGAAGCATATGAAGACTCTCTTGCTCTGTGACTAAATGTTGAATTTCTAATGGCACTGTTATTTTCTTCATGTTAAATAAATACAAAAATCGGGAGTGTGCTCCCCTCGATGTTCTCATATACTGAGATAGAGGAAAAGGTCATTAGAACCATTTCCAGTTGTTCAATATTTCTTAAATATCACGTCTTTATTTCTCATCATAACTAATTGATAATATTGGTACACAATCATTTATCTCTATTTATAAGCAAACTTTACATTAAAATGATATTTTCGCACTGTGGGATCTTGAAAACGGTGGTGGAAGTTTTACATGATTACATATGTATTACCTAGATTACGTACAAAGTAAAAGGAGTTATAGTAACCTAAAAACAAACAAAAAAAAAAAAACTATTTAGCTACATTTACTTATGATAATGATGGTGACAATAAAAAAACATATCAAAAAATTGAATGTATTACCAGGAACACGATGGGGGCATAGCAGCTTGTTGTTCCCATTACATCTTTATATTTACATGGTATGTTCAATGTTTACACGTTATTATTAAACTGATGATATATAAATTAAAATAAAGTTAATAATGGTTATTGAAAGAATATGTGTTATACTGACATGTACACATTTATATTTCCATGATACAAAAAATGCAGATGGTTGTTTAAATAAAATACTACTTCTAGTTGAGTAATTTTTCTCAAATTTCATATCTGTTGCTTTCTATCATTGTAAATATATATAAAAAATTTTAATCATCTATCTGTAATTATAACCATAGTTTACTTGAAAATTTGTGAAAGTATTGAGCTAAAGTACCACCTCAAAGTCGAAGTTGCCCAAAAATTGACAGGATTTCTTATTTTTGATATAAAGCAGGTGAACAAAATCTCATTGACCAGGTCAAAGCGTTTTCGAGTTATTGTGTTTACACACAGACAGACATAATTTCAAAAATGTTATTTTCAGACACTGGAAGGTCTAAAACGTCAAGATTCATTTAAATCTCAGGGTCAAATTTTTTCACAATTCCTGTACTTTCTCTATACTATGTATACAAGAAAGTAAAAAGTGAAATGAACAAACAAGATAATAAGTACAAGTAACTGAAATGAAAGAATGAGATCACAGATACAAGTGAAAGAAATGAACAAATGATGAGTACAAGCATCTGAAATGAATAAATGAGTACCAATGAGTACAAACAACTGAAATGAACAAATGTAATCATGAGTACAAGTGACAAAAATGAACAAAAGAGATGAAGAGCAGACGTGAGCGACATAAATGACAAGTACAAGCAACGGAAATGAACAAATGAGATCACAGATACAAGGGACTGAAATGAACAATTGATATCAGGAGTACAAATGAATTTATGAGTACAAACAAATGAAATAAACAAATGATGATTACAAGAGACTGATATACATAAATGAGACCCTGAGTACTAGTGACTGAAATAATTAAATTATATCACAGGTACAAGTGAAATGAATGAATGAGATCACAAGTTCAAGTGACTAAAATGAACAAATGATACTACTACTACTGACAGACAGATGTGGTGAGGCACTCGACAGTACAAATACCAGGGGTGACTGAGAAGCCGGACTTCTGGCAGACTGGGTCAGGGTAAGGCACCAAGACAATAGGACTAAATCGTGATTTTTGACATAAGGCTCTCTGCTGCGAACAAATTTCCCTCTGGGATAATACAGTTTACCTAAACCTAAATTCAGGTGGTGGCACAATCTCAGTGCAAGGAGTGGCACCATTGGTCATCTCACATGATAGCTAAGATGGCGGCCCTTCAGGGAGCTGCAGTAGGTTTTGGGTTAGACTGGTGGTTACTGTGACTTGGTGGCCCAAAGATGCTATAGACCGACTCATCGGTGACAATTGAAAAGGATTTAAAGCTACCCAGGACCAGTGAAGACGAAGTGAAGTTGAGAGGTGAATTGGGGCAAAGCCTCGCTGGCAAAAGGAAGACAGGCTCAGCTACAAAGAAAGGTGCATGAAAATACTTAGAAAGGGGGCAAATGGGGGAGCTGTTTCACGTAAAAACAACAATTTGTAGCAAGAGAAACCACCAGATGCTCATTTCAATTTTTTTATTTGCACTTTAAATTTCTCTATTTGTGGGTATCCATCTCTTTATATTTAATAAACACCCTTTTTTGTTAAAAGGTTTGCTCTCCTTGGAGTCATACTGGCTGTGAGAGATTACAAGCAGGTACACATGAGTGCCCCTCTGTATTGTGCTCCTGGGGCCCCCAGCCAGTGCCCATTTTGCCCATACATTAAGATGGCCCTGTGTGACCCTGAGCAAGTCACTTGACCAGTCTGTGCTCCAATTGGAAAAACAAAAGGAATGTAATCAATTGTATCTCAGATGTTGCAAGTCACTTTGGATAAAATCATTAGCCAAATAAATAAATATAAATAAGCTATGTGAACTCCACATTTGTGTCCTCAGAGGTCAGTCTTAATATGGCACACAGATGCCTAATATTGTCCCACTGCCAGCTGTTCCTCACCAACCGTAGCCTGACTGAAGGAATGAGCTGCTGTGAAGTGGTATGCCAGGCCCCAGTGGTGCTAAAAGGATTAGCTGAGCCCACGCTGGAAGGGGTCTTAATGCATTCACATGGCGCCGTTTGAAGTAAAAAGCTGCCATGCATCAGGGTGCCGTCACCTATTGTTAGGGGGGAAGAAACAAAATGAAAAATTCAGCGCTTCCTCACAGCGATCCGCTCCACATCCCGCTCCTGCAATAATTGCTCTCAATTATGTGCACCTTATTCCTTTCAAGGGTTCTTGGAATTTGAATTTTAACGTCAGCCATCTTTGATGATAATGTCACGTCTGAGAACAAAACAGGCTTTATTTTCGCTATTCATTTCTGCGCGCCTCCAGCAAATCAATCCGTCAACCTTTATGTTCCACCGAGTCTTAAAGAGCTTTACATAAGAGATGAGCTGAAGTGTGATGGGCCCTCAGACAAGCCTAGTCAGAGTCGTGCAGTGGCACCCAGCAGTGCATTCAGGCCATGGAGGTAGGCTGATCGGGGGAGCATTGGAGTTTGAGGCAGTGGTGTGAGGATGGGCATTGTGCTCCAGGACAGAGCCACACTGTGGCACCGTTGTCAGTGGTGTTTCACCTTTGGAAAGACTACACTGGGAGTTAAGGCCAGAAACTGTTTAGGGATTGTGTAGACAAAACTACATATCATATCATAGGCATAAGGATAAGGCTGTCCAAGTCACACGTAGGACGACAGGGCTATTAGGGTTATAGTCTCACCAGCGGCACTCTCAGCAAAACAACCAAGATGGCTGGACTCTCACAGAAGCCAAAAAATAAAATGGACTTTCAGTGTCATAATCAGACCAGCAGGAAACATGGAATAGAATCACAATAAGATCAACAAGGTGCAATCTGATCAATGGGGTTCAAGGAGTCACAAAGAGACCTGTGAGGTCTCAACAAACTGATGAGATATTCAGCATTATAATAAGACCAGTTGGATCAGGGTCAAAATTGGACTGGCGAGTCTCTAGGAATCACAAAAGACCAGTAAGGATGAAGGACTGGTGGAGCTCTAAGTGTCACAATGAGACTGGCAAAGCTCACAGAGTCACATTTGGACTGGAAGGGCTCTTGGAGATACATTCAGACCAACAGGCAAAGATGGAGATATAGCAAAAAGGCTCTAGGGGTCACCATCATACCAGAAATTACTCCAGGAGTCAGAAATGGAATTTATTAGGACGCTGTAGTTCACAATCATACTGGTGAGAGTAATTCAGTTTTAATCAGAATAGGGAAATAATTATAGTCACTAGCAGAACAGAAAGGGTCAATGAGTCAAAATCAGGGGGTCCTGAAGTCATAATCTAACCATTACAGTAGTCACATCTAGACCAGTGGTGCTCTTGGAAATACAACTAGATCATTGGGAGTCACAATCAGATAATAGGAATCAAGGACTGATTGAACTCAAAAAGTAATAATCAGACTAGGAAAGCTCAGAAGTCACACTGGACTGGTTAGTAAATCAGACCTATGGGGTTCAAGAAATCAGAACAGCGAGGCTCAAGGAGCTGCAGTAAGACTGGTGGAGTTGTAGAAGTCACAATCAGAACAGCAGAGATGATGGAAACCCAATCATACCTAAAGTGCTCTAGGGGTCACAGCTGGACAGATGGAGTTCTAAGAGCCACAGTCAGACCAAAGAGTGGTCAATGTGTCATAGATGGACTGGTGGGGCTCTGTGAGTCATAATCAGACTGTTGGTAGCCTGGAAGTGTCAAACAGACTAGAGAAATTCTTACAGTTACAATCAAAATAGAAAATGTCAAAAAGCCACAATCAGAAAATGTGGGATCTGGAAATCACATTCTCATCATTAAGATTATTATAGTCACAGTCAGACCAGTGGGGTTCTAGGAATCAATTTCAAAACACATCCTACAGATGCACCAGGGCGCATCTTCAGTGACGTATCCTGGGGTCATTGGGTGTTCCGGGTCTTGCAACCTCAGACACCCTCACCCAGGTGACCGAGCCGAGGATGATCAGTCCCCAACTTGTGTCCCAGTAGCTGTAGTCCATGGATCGCTCCTCTTTATCAAGAGACATCTTGAGGCCCTTTCTGCAGTTTCTGTGATTGTTCTGATTGCTCTTCTTTTTTAGTACCCTGTCATACCTAGCAGAGCGAAGGCTCTACAGAGTGAGCAGCCAGTAATTCCCCTACAACGTACTTCCACTTGTAGGCAATGAACTCACCATCCTTGTCTCCGGCACTTCACCAGAAGGCCCTTGTACTTTGCATACTTGCTCTTGTATGACTCCTCTAAGGGAACAGTGAGTTCTATAATTACTAGTTGTTTTGTGGCTTCTGACAGTACAACTATGTTATTACGATGTGCACTGAGAACTTAAGTTGTTTACCTTGGTCTACCATTATGTGCCAGTCTTGTGCAGAGTGAAATAGGCCTGCCTATGATTTGGGCTAGAAACGGGGCTGCTCACCTACCCTCACAAAGATGATGTTCCTGGTGGGGGGATAATGCTTGGAGTTCTAGGAGTCATAGTTAGATTGGTGGGATGATAGGAGTCACAATCAAACTGGGGGGAGTCAAGGACTCACAATCAGTCAAAGTAAGCTCTTGGAGTCACAATTAGACGGTATGATAAAAATGACAAAAAGACATGATAAACGTTTGGGGCAGCCACCCGTATAATGTATCCTGGCTGCAAAAGATTTTAAATGATTGAACAGAGATGTTCACAAGATTGAGTCCAAAACAGAACTGATCAAAGACATCTTTGGGGGCAGAACCAGAAGTGATGTTATCGGGACCAGAAGTGGTGTCATCTCTGGTTGCCAGAACCAGAAGTGATGTCCTCAGGGGGGACCAGAAGTGTCATCTTCTCTGGGGGCTTACCAGGAAGTGACGTCATCGTGGGTGCCGGAAAATGGTGGGATTTTCCAGAAAGGTCTGCAAGTAACTGAGAAAGACAGTCAGCACACTCTATTACATTTACTCAAGCCTTTTAGTTGCCTCCTAATCGCTTGTGTGTGAAAATGGCTAGGATATCAGAAACAGACTGGCAGGAATTAAAGAGCCTTTATCAGAACAGAAGAGTCAAGAAGTCACAAGTGGAATGGTGGGACTCTTGGAGTCACATTCAGAAAGGTCACAATTAGGCCAGTGAAATTTCTACAGTCTTAAATAAGGCTGTTGGACACTTAAGGATACATCATCAGACCATTGGGGTCCTATGGTTAGAATCAAAGGAACAAGGAGTCAGAATGAGAGTTAAAGAACTGCCGAGGCCACCATCAGTGCAGAAAGAGACTCGAGGCTTTTAAAGTCATGGGGCAGTTTTATGCCAGCAGAAATGGAGGGCCTGGACCTTCTCGCTGATCCCAGAACCAGCTGTGCATGCAGTGCAGATCCCACAGATTTTCTTTCAGGTGGGCTCCACGTAGGTTGTCACCAGGTTGGGAGTAGAACTCAGGCCCCTGGAGTGCGAATTATGAGCCCAAATCAAAGAAGAATAAAAAAATAGCAATATTCTGGCGTAGTTTGTGTTTTGATTTCCCTCTCTTCTTAAGAATTTGACCTCCTGTGCTCATTCCTCTCCTCTTGTTGGCAATCGCACTAATATCGAGTAGCACCACGTGATGGCCCTGTCACATTAGCTACTGCAGAGAGGCTCTCTTAGCTCACAGTTGTCGTCAGTTGCTGAACGTGGAGCTAAAGATCTGCCGGCTTGACATTAAGAGTGCGTGTAATGAGCGCCTAGTGAACGGCTGGTCGGTTACCTAATAAGCTGCACTGCTCATTTCAGATTTCTTTGTTTCAGTGGGCACAAGTCAGCTCTTTAAACATGTAAGTGTGTCTTTTCTTTGTGCTGGCAACTCCAATTATATAGACACACGGGCACTGCAGCAAGGATTTCCAGACTCTGCTTGTTGTCTTATTTCTTGTTCAATAGCAAACAAGGCCGTCTATGTGCTCCACACCGATACCGACTTTCTTTAACGCCATTTCTGCTCAAGCTGGGGCTGCACTCTTACCAAGTCTTACTGTCTTCTGACTTGTTTAAGTATTTTTTAATCACTTTGTCTTTCTGTATGTAAGATATGAAAGATAACCTGAAAATGGAAAATTCTATCATCACATTTATTTAATCCAAAAGCAGCAGTAGGGGATGAGCTAATCAGGAGTGAATGAAAGGACAGCAGTGAGTGACACACCGCACTCTAACACAACACACCCTAAATTCTGAGCACAGCCCAAGCTCCTCATCTACATTGTTAATATCAGCATGGAAGTCCTTTGCCTTGCAACGGTCTTATGGGAGCTGAAGTTGAACTAAATCCAAATGCAGTGTTACCCTAAAAAACTGGAATTAACAATGGAGGTGTTTGGCACTGCCACCACACAGCATCAGCTCCAGGGTTTAAATCCCATCCCAAGCACTATCTGGGTGGTGGTGGCACATTCTCCATATGTGCCCCTGTGCATGTTAGCTTAATGGCATCACTAACGTAGTCAGTGTGGGTGAGTCTGAGTTGGCCTTGCACCTCATCCAGGTCTGGCTCTTGCTTTGGCCCTTGTTTTGGTCCCCCAGTCCTAAAACCGATTTAGCAGATCTGAACACGTTCTGCTGTGTTTTTATTAATCGTTAGTCCTTGTTCTCTGGCCTGCATATTCCAGAATTGAGATGTTGAATTATAGTTAGTCAAATTACATATATTAAAATTAAACATTTGTCCCATCTTTTCACCATCTTTTAGATAAAATGGTGACATGCCAGGCTGTTCTTTTCATTCTATAGACTTTTAAAACTATTTCTGTGAAGAAGGTGTGCCCTAAAACATGGGGTGGAGCCTATCACAAGGGGCGGGCCTCTGACCAAAGGCAATTCTCACTTGTTCATTCATAGCATCCCCAATACTTTGGCTCAAGTACAGTACCTTGTCAGGACCTTCACACTGTTATGTATTAACAGGTTTAATTGTTTTGTTCTCATTGTGTTATTAGCTTTTTATGTTGATTAGGTTTGTTTTTAGTTAATTATGTATTGTGTATTTAAATGTGCATTGTGCATCCAAGAGGTAGCACCACACTGACATCACCACCTCTGCGCCCACCCACAGGAGATTTAAACTGGTGGAGAAGGCTCAGAAGTGGGAATCATTTATTAAAGTAGAGTTTGCTATTTTTTCTGATTTGGCTCATGCCTTTATCCAAGGCAAGATACAACATTTGAGATATAATTAATTTAATTTCTTTGTTTTCTCAATTGGAGCACAGGCAGTTGAAATGACTTACTTGTAGTCACACAGTGTGAGTAGTGGTATTTGAACCTACAACCTCAGGGTTTGAGACCTAAAGCCTTCACTCCTAACACCACACTGTAAGTATTGTGGTTTTCTGTATTGGATTTTTTGGCGTGCTCGATTAGTTTTGCTCTGGATAAAGGATTTAGATTTTTGAGTAACATATTGGCACTTCTCCTTTGTGCTTTTTTTTGATCTGTGGATCGTTTTTCTGTATTTTACTTATTTTGTAAATAAAATGCTTCACTTATAAAGATCCTTTGTTTGCCTTTAAAACACAAGCCGAGAGTTTCTGGTCATCTTAGCTGGGTGTTTTGTTTTACTTTTGCAATATTTATAGTTGTTTTGCCAGCTCCCCATTTTTCGGGTCTGCTCCAGTTGAAGTGAGAAGATAGCCTTGGAGGGTTTGGTTGAAATCAAGGCTGCCACTGCTGGTCAGGCCAAGTAAGATTCTAGCCTGCTCCCTAGCTGTTTTTGGAGGTCAAGAGGACCCAAACTACTGGGGGTGCTCTGTTTATGCTGATTCCCAGGCAGTCGCAGAGCAGGGGGTGTCCCTGGTGAAATCTGATTGGCATAATACACTGGTATGCTAAAAACTACGTAGAACCCCCATAGAACTCTGAGTGCTGCCATTATAGTATACCAGCATTCGCAAATATGCTGAGAACAAGCGCCTGCACTTAAATAAAACCTGCAAAACACACAGGTACTGCAAGCACAGCCTCACCTTATTTTGTTTTGGAGGAACTCCAGTTGGTAACACACACTTTTTGATATTTTTTCCATATCTGCAAGCACTGTTGTCTCATCTAGGGTGGCTTATGAATTGAGCCCAAAATTTTAATGGTAACCTTCAGCTTCCCACGAACTTTACTTGATTTCACACATCTGAAAACAGATGGATAGTCAATACTGTCCACCAAGTATTAACACTAAAGTGAGTGTGGTGTAAACTCAACACTCCTGCAGTAGGGGGCGCTAACTGTGTCTTATGGAAATGAAGTGAAGAGGGCTCTAGGAACCAGAGGTTAGGCAAAAGCAAAAATGAAAATAAAGCCTGCAGTCCACCGATGACCGCAAGTCAAAGTGGCTTTGCAGCCATGAAGAATTGGCAAAACCGTACCACCCACTGGGTACAAACAACTGAAAAGGGGACATACTTAGAATATTAATATCAATACAATAAGATGTTTTCAGATTTCTTACTCTTTTCCCAAGGTGGACAGGGTTTTTATGACATTGTGAGCCCATCTTCATCATGTCTATTAGCAAATGGGTAAGCAAAAGTTGAAGAAGCTGAAATTTACCCAAGATGATGACATCCACACTCGCCAGAAGGATGAGCGCTTTAAAGAGCTGCAATAATGGGGGGACAGGGCTTTGATTCTCCCCAGGCCATAATATGCCACGCAGCAAATCACAGCTCAACGTGAGCACGGACATGGGGTCTAAGTGTGGCCTGGAGAGTGCGGCTCTGGACCATTCAACGTGTGTTAATAACCGTTCAGACCTTCTTAATTCTTTTCATTGGCACAGGGCCCTTAGGCTGTCCTGACAACATCAACCAACTAACCCCGAGAAAAGGCGCCTTCATCACTGGCATTCTCCATGTCCTATAAATCTATTACATTAATGGATAATGATACAGTGATAGTTTCACTCACACTATTGCCTTTGCTTACTGCAATTTGTATTAACATTAATAATGTGTCCAATCATTTAGAGGAGCGTAGAAACAGGACAAAAGAGTACATCAGGTAAGATGATTTGTGTTTTATAACAACAAAATGCAGTTCTGTATTCAAATACATTTTTCTTTGTCATGGCACCAGTGAGTGCTGACGAGGGATGAACGAACGCCACTGAATTCACTTCACAGAGCAACTTGGCTGAGTCCAGGGCTAAAGGGGATGAGTTATGAAGAAAAAATAAAAGAGCTGAGCCTTTTAAGCAAAAGAAGATTAAGAGGTGACATGATTGAAGTGTTTAAAATTATGAAGGGAATTAGTACAGTGGATTGAGACTGGTATTTTAAAATGAGTTTATCAAGAACACAAGGACACAAACATTAGGAAGATTTTCTTTACACGAAGAACCATAGACACTTGGAATAAGTTACTACGTAGTGTGGTAGACAGTAAGACTTTAAGGACTTTCAAAACTCGAATTGATGTTATATTAGAGGAATTACGTGAAAGGGACTGGCGAGCTTTGTTGGGCTCAATGGCCTGTTCACATCTACATTGTTCTAATGTTACAACATTCACTACGAGTTCAGCACAATCACTGAAATGTTTGGGCTCAAGTTCATCGAAATGAATTGAGGTAAATGAGGAAGGAGAAATTGAACTAGTTTTGAGTGGAGTATAATGGTGCAGTGGTCTTTTAAGTGACCCTGACACCTAGGGAAAAGTCTATTGTGGCCAAAAATTGTGACCTGAGCTGTAAGGCAGCAATGCTAACCACAGCACCACCGTGTCTTCCCGAAATGAATTATCAGGACAGTGTACTTTCTTGCCAGCAGGAAACATAAAGCCACTTTGCTTGCCCACACAGCAGATACTCACCAGTCTCAGACCAGTTTGTTTTATCTTCCCAGACGTTTTCACTCACTCGCTGCCACTGCTATCAAATAAGCGCAACACTAAAGCTAATTCTTCATTTTGTCTTGTTTGCATCAACTGCAGAGCACTCTGGGTAATGCTATTAATGGGGCAGGCTCACCGATTACACACAAGTCCCTACAAAAAGATGTTAACTGTAAGACACAAATGCACCGACAAATTTCCAGTTTTGAGTTTAAATATACAGTATTCGCAAATTTTTAGCCCAATACTAGGATCAGATTTTGTGTACTCCAGGACTGTCCCATCCACCTCTTGCACTCACCTCACAAAGCAGAATGAGAAACTGGGAAGAAAAAGGTTTGTCTAAGCCAACTGCATGGAAAATTTCCTGGAAAACATTCGCTGCACAAAGCCACTTGCAAACACAGAGTATTCTCTGCAAAAAAACGATCAACACTAGTGGCAATGTGTCGGACATTGGTCAGACATGAAGGTAAGAATTTCACTGTACACATGGCAATAACACTCCTACTACTATTACTAGTACAGTCAACCCCAGAAACGGAGGTTATGTTTCTAGAGCACCCTAGTTCCTAGCTTAAACCCTAATTATGCCCCCAAAACACTTGAATTTCATTTCAAACTCAGCTTAATACATTGCCCTAAAAAAAAAGAATGTAAAGGTAAACCCGTATACTGTACAGTACTGTACTGATATGTCACCCGCAGTGCTAGAATATAAAATATAGATCTTACCCCAAAAATGTACTGTAATTCATGCAAGCATGTTTTCTTTGGTATGCGCTGTCGTTTTCTTTGATATAAGTAGGGTAAATACAGTAATAATTTAATTTAATAAAAATACAGTAAAATGTATGGGAACTCACCAATAATGAATGATATTGATTGAAGATGATGATGATGATGATGAATTAGCTGTACAGTACGATGCAGAGGATTTACAGCTCCTCTGATGGAGCCATTTCTTCAGGCGCTTCAGGAGGAGTCATATCCTCTGACGGTCTTCTTCTGGTGGGGCTTCGTGCTGGCTTTTCTTGATAGGTTTGAGGAACATTGTGATGGGAAGTTGCTGTCGTTGTTTCTTCATGGTGGCAAAGAGGATTTTATATTTCTGAAAGGCAGCATAGATGCCATTATTAACTTTGAGAGCCCAAACCATATAGGGATCCCATGCTTAGGTTCATTGCCAGAAGCCTTAGAATGTGCAAGGTGTTTGGGCGGCATCTTAGGGCTTTAAGAAGAACAAAACGAAAAACACTAGAAGTCGCAACGAAACACTCGAGATACCTACACGCGGTAAACTGTTATGATGCAGAAATGCTGTTCTGCATCTGCTGGAGATGCGTCAGAGGGCAGCAGCCAATCAGCAGCAAGGAGAAATGAATAGCGCTCTCGGATTGGCTACTTTCCAACCTCCCACCTCTGAGTACAGGGGTACAGTATTTCACCATCCTAAGCCATGTTTTCCTCTACGGTTGCTTTGTGTTCTCTCTACAGTACTAAAAAATGTATACAGTATTATATTGTATATACTGTAGAAATTTTGCTGAATTTATGTTAGTATTTATGTTACTAAATTAGTAAATTATATTGTTCTTAATAATTCAGCATTAAAACTCATGAAAAATTATATATTGCTACGAAAAAAGCCATAAAAAATTGTGGAGGATATTTAACAATTATTAGTTTAGTTCTAAGGAAAAATCCGTAAAATTTCTGAGGCCACGAACTCTGAGCTGCAACTTTGCAGGGGTCGACTGTATTACTACTTCTATCCATCTACTGTCATGGTCAAAATTTAGAAACAACTGCACTTGTACAGCTTAGGACAGTGTTCACAACAGAAAGACACTATATAAAATAAAGTTTCCCCGTGTGAAATTGTTTCAGTTTATTATGTGCTTCCTGTCCTGGAGACCCATCTTGCAAGCCCAGGTGAATATCTGCAGCCATTGTTGAGAGGTAATTTTTAAGCCATTTATGAGGCTCGTCCTGCACAATGTCCCCCAGCTCATATGTTCTTGTAGCTTAATTAAGAGTCAACGTGCATTCATGAAGTGCACTGGGGCATAAAGTATGGAATACCATTTATGCCAAAATGAAATAAATAAAATGGCAATTATGAAATAATCACACAAAGACGTACAGCGATATACAGTATATAAAGGACTCAATAAACTGTGAAAAAATTCATAATTAAATAGGACTCGTTGAATTATTTTGAAATACAGCATCAATTCTGTTCAATTTTGCAGTTCTCTTACATTTACTTCTTTAAGGTTTTATTTTAAAACGGCCTAATTTTTAAAGCCTTTTTTTTTTGAATGGCACATTTCTGATTGACTCTTTTAGAGCCTCGTCTGATCTTCTCAACTGCTTTTTTCTGTGAGGTTTCGAGGCAGCAGAAGGCCAAGCAGGTCAGCCCAGACCTCCCTGTCCCCAGTTACAGATTCCAAATATTCCTAGAGGATTCCCAGGCATTCCCAACGCCAAAAGATATAATCCCTCCAGTGTGTCCCTCCCAGTGGGACATGCTCAGAGCAGCATTAGGTGGAGCTACCTGTGGTCATCCCTATATCGTACCCTCAAGAGAATCAGTGACTCTACTGTGAGGCTCTCCCAGATCGTTGACCTTCTCTCACTATCATAGAGGTTAGTCAGGCAGCCCTGAGAAGAAACTCATTCCTGATGCTTGCGCTCGTGATCTCATTCGTTCAGCTACTACCCACAGCTCCTGACCACAGGTGAAGAAAAAAAAGGAGATCGGCTGGTTGTCCTTAGACTCAGCTACTGCTTCACCCACAAGAACAGTACAAACAGACCACCAAATGGAGAACAGCTGCCACCTCGCCATTCTGCTTGTCCATCTCCATAATACGTGAATTCCTCTGCTAAAGGCAGTTTTCCCCCTCACCTGGAGAGGGCAATCTACTCTTCCCAGAGACAGAACAATGACTTCAGAGTTGGAGGTACTGATCCTTCACATTCTGCAGCTAATCTCTTGAGTTCATACCAGAAATCACAGGGAGATGAGGCAAAGAGGATTACATAATCTGCATAAAGCAGTGATGCTCCCCCTAGTCTCCCCAACTGGACAACCTTACTTCCTCAAGTGTGCCTTGAAATGTTGGTCATGAAATCACAAATGGAAGTGTCGACAAGACAGCCTTGGTGGAGTCCAACACTCAGAGTGAACAAGTCTGATGCTGCTGAGAGCAGCCCTGTTACCCAGTATTCCTGCAACACCTACCACAATACATGTTGAGGGGCATGGTCATATGCTTTCAAATCCACAAAACACATGTAGACATGTAGACCCTCACACTCCCTGGCAACTGGATCAGGGTGAAGAGCTGGTGCCTGGTTCATAGTCAGGGCCATCTTAACGTATGGGTACAATGAGCGCTGGCCAGGGGGCCCAGGATTATAGGGGCCCACGATGTTTCTAATGCTTATGTATAGTATTGGGGTCTACTTTGTCCCGAGTCCAATGATGCTGTTAAGAGGCTCTGTTCTTGGCCAGGAGAGAATCCACATTGATTCTCCTGTGTCTTAGGTTCAGCCATTGGAGGAAGTCTCCCTTTCTGAACCCTAGCATAGGCTTTACCTGGAAGGCTGAAGAGTTTGATCCCTCTCCACTTACAACACACCCTCTGGTCACCTTTCTTAAATATGGGGACAACCACACCAGTCTGCCAGTCTAATGGAACTTTACCAACCTTCCATGCAACACTAAATAGATATGTTAATTATGCTATCCCAAGAATGTTCAACACTTTCAACATCTCTCATCCACCCCAGTAGGCTCACCACTGTGTAGTCCTTGAACTACCATATTGACTTCAGCAACAGTAATGGGATTCCCTTACACCTAATTGGAGTTCAAGTCCAAACAGTTTGCCAGACCAAACTCGCGGTCATCTGACAGTCCTTCTGCATGGTCTCTCCAAACTCCTCCAATGTTTGAGCTTTCACTTCGACAACGACCTTTGTAGTAGTCCTCTTAGCCTGTGGCTACCTCTCAGCTGAGTCACGAGATCCATGAAGGCCTCTTTCTCTCACCTCTGGCATCCACCATTAGGTTCTGCAGTTGTCATCTTGAGATGGCAAAACATCATTAAGACCACAGCTTTATCACAACTGGACTCTATATCCCAGACCTCACTCTGCATATGGGTAAGAGTTGAGCTCATCATGAACAAGAGCTTCGGCCAATCATTTCCAGGACACTCTTGTAGCGGTGCTACTGGGGATTGAAACTTCAACTCCCAGCAGTCCCTGCAGTGGCTCTTATTGGCCATCTACTTAGGGTGCAGGGGCTGTTCGGTACAAGGAGGTTAGCGTGACATTTAAAAGAGGGCCAGTAAGACAAAAAAGAAGAAGTATTTTGTGTTTCGTGTCTGAAGTTCCTGTCTGTCTTCCTTCTGTTCTGATACCTGTGGATTCTTGTTTTGTCCTGGATCGTCTCTTGTTTTGGGCTATGGTCTGTCGGGTGTCTTCCTGTACATGAGGACTGTCTGAGTATTTATTGTCATCCTGTAAAGAAAGAAGTGATCCTGATCCCATTTATCTTTCTTCATTTCATCAGGAAATACCAGTAGGGCTATTTTTACATTCCCATTCAATGTGCTGATCTCTGGACTATTGCCCTCCATCACTGCATTTCATCTGTTGCCATTTTCCATGGACTTTATAGTATGTGGTTTTTGTTTGTGGTTTGTTTGTGTTTATTGTATAATCGCCGAAAATGAACAGGGGTGGGATCATTTAGTGTGTAGTTGTATTTCGTTTATTAGTTTTTAATATGTTCTTTAATTGTTTTATCACCTGTTGTTTTTTGTCTCTGCTTGTGAGTGGGTGCAGGTTGGGCCAAGGCTGAGAGCGTCCCTGGAATCTTCACCAAAAATATAAATAAATCATCGTCTCTTTGAAGGTATGAATCTTGGCGGCACTGGACTGCTACACCTTAACTGCTAAGACTTCCTCGATATATACAGTCGACACCCCTCACTTCAAATCCAGCTCAACACCAAGTGGAGATCAGTTGACACCTCTGTCCCTTTCTACACTTGAAAGCCCAAAACGTATGGCCTCAGGTCAGAAAACATAACTACAAAGTCTGTCGTTGACCTTTGACCCCAAGGTCGCCTGGTATCAGGTACACCTATGAGCCTCCTCGTGATTAAACATGGTGTGGACAATGTTTGTTATGGACAATCCAATATCAACTCAGTGTTCTGATTGAGATTGGGCAGGCCGTTCCTACCAATTACACTTAAAAACTCAGAGGTTGGTGGCAGCATTGGCACTTCAGCCACTGTAAAAAAAACTCCCACTGTTCAGTGTGGTGCTGAGGTGTCACCTGTTGCATGGCAAAACTCGGATCTCAATCCACTGTGTGGTGGGTACGTAATCAGCTGTGAAATAACCAGCCGGACACACAGTGAAGGTTTGGAGCAGCCACCAGTATAGTTTCCTTGGCTGCAAAAGGCTTAAGTTTGCATACAATGTGTACAGGTTAGAGTCCAAAACAGAACTGATCAAGTATGGAGGATGAGGGTTTTTTATTGGCTGGCTGGGACAGGAAGTGACATCTTCGGAACGTAATCGGTGGTCTGCGGAGAGAAAAGAGAGCAGTTTAGTCCAACCCACTGCCCCCCTGGCCTGGTGTGGAATTGGTGTTTTCTGGTCCCTTTAGTTGACTTCCAAGTGCACATGTGTGACACACACCAATGTGAGCATTAAAGTCACCCAAAAAAAAATTACCACCCAGAATACAAGTGCAAGATACCTGACTTTAAAAAATTAAGTTGATAATAATTGATCCAGGATGAGATGGCAGATAGATGGCTGGAGATCTGGACTGAAACCTGTGGGTTGTAAGAGGGAAATGAGAGAAGATCTGTGCATCATCATCAGTGTAGAGGTTGTAGGGGGTGTAGGAGAAGCTGTGGGAAGAAATAATGCTGCCTGAGGAATGAATGTAGAGATAAAAGAAAAGAGGAGCCACCACTGATCCTTAAGGTAGAGAGTTTCAGTGTAGGAGATACAAAAGGATTAGTCAAAGCGGTAGGACCTGAACTAGTCCAAAGTAGAACCATGGATTCCGAGTTTATCGAGGGAGGCAATAAGCAGGGAGTGGTTAATGGTACTGAAAGGCTGATAAAAGGTTGAGAAGGATAAGGACAGACAAGAGAGAAGCAGCTTGAATGGGTCATTTGTGACCCTTGTGGAATCCAGATTGAGGCCACTCTCGTAGATTGTGGTTAGAGAGATAAGAGGAGAGTTGTTTGTTGACTTGACGTTCCACAGTCTTGGACAGGAATGGCAAGGAGGGAGACAGGACGGTAATTCTGATTGGCTGCTGCTTTTTGCTCCAGCTGAGCTCTTAACTAAATGCTTCTTCATCAGGTTTGCTGTTTCTTTAATGTCTTAAACATTGTATTTGAAAAATGAAAATCCTATCTGGTGGACACAGAGTCTGGAAACTCACCAATTCACCTTCTGAATTTTATGGCCTTGGCATCTCCAGGCTGGCAACCTCTGACTTTTCATGCACTTTCCATTTTTCATTTTTATTCCCACTGAACGCGGTGCAGAGTCTGTGAAATGAAGGCAGTAATTTCCCAGCGGATCGGACGGGATGTAAAGGCTGGTTCTGCATGTGTGTTTCCCTTTCCCTCGGCTGTCTTGTGTTTATTTATAAAGGACTAATATTAGCTTATGGCATTCATTTAAATTTCTTTCTCGTCTATGAATTCTGAATAATTATATCTAAATATACCAGCGACAGCGAGAGACACGTCTGCTCATTAAAGCGCTGCTTCCTCTTGTCCGCTCTCCTTTTTTGTTCATCTTATTTACATCCATCCCCTCGCTCCATTTTGACCCCAGTAATTTCCTACGGACCACCACAGTAATGCCGTGATTAGTGCGGCTGCTTTATGACCTCATGTCCTGGGTTCAAATCCCATGCCCAGTTGGCGTCTGTTTGGAGTTTGCCATGTGGACACTTCTCATACATCTCTAAAAACATGGAGGTCAGGTGAATTGACTACTCTAATTTACCTTCGGGGTATGTGAGTGGGCCCTACAATGACCAAAATCATTCAGCAGCATCTCTCGGGAAAGAATCCACAATTGAGTTTGGAGTTGCATGGCATCTGATCCTCCATGACTGAATTAGCTGGGCTTAACAATGGCTTTGTTTGGAGTCTGGAAAATTTAATTTGCAACACCTTAAGGACCAAAATTGGACAGATAATATTCAAGCAGAAAATGAAATATGTGGGCCAAGAGGGGCAGCGCGAAGTTGTGAGTGTGAGAGAGCAACCACTGCAGCGGTCCTGGACTGAAAACCATAATGTTGTTCCAGTGGTGTTATAAATATAAATAATCCCTTATAAATATCAAATAATCTAAAACTTTATTTTCTTATTTTAACTGGGTGGGCAGATTACCCTTTTGGGTGAGCATTGCTCTCCCCTTGCCCACGTGTAGCCATGATAACCAATGGTATCAGATTACACAAAACTAATGGCGTAACGGGAAAAAAAATTAAAAACTGGGGTTTTCACTCATGCCATTTAAGAACATAAGAAACTTAACAAACGAGAAGAGATCGTTCAGTCCATCAAGCTTACATTTCCCTGCTCTGTCTACAGACTGCCGAGACCCTATAATTAAATTAGGTGGGTCTACATAAGAACGAATGTTAAAGGTGATGCTTCTTTCCATTAAAACTCCCAAGGGTACAACTCTTTCTATATTTTTGCAGTTTAAGCCACAATGAAGCCCCCACTTTATGGTTTACAGGCCAAGAGCCCGCTCCAAAAGTGAGTGACATTCAGGATATCCAATCAGCATTCAGGAGCCTCTGGCAGGGTTGGGCCCTCAAATGGCTGAGATGTAAACAGCAGTGAAGCAGGAGATGGCGTGGAGCAATGTGGCAGAGCAGTGCTGTCCCCTTGAAGGTTTTAATGAGGCCAGCGGTCAACCAAAAATCAGCTCAGTTTAGCTGAACAATTCATTAGCATCTCTCAGGGTAGAATCCAGGAATGAGTCTGCGACTACAAACTTACTGAAGGCCAAGCGTCAGCTTCAGCTTAATGAGGCCCACTCAAAGTAGGAGTCAAGTCCCAGCTAATAGGATTTATTGTTATATTGAGAGTGGGCTAAGGGTCAGGGTTCAACTCTCAGCTCATGTCAGAGGCACAGTGAATTTTGCATGTTCTCCTGGTGTTCAGGTGGGTTTTCTACTGGTACTTCAGTTCCCCACTACATCTCAAAGGTGCACGTGAGTTGGGTTACTGGAGGACAGGTTAGAGTAGACATGAATGTGTTTGTGCAAAGGTGGGCCATAAAGAGATTGATAATCAGTGCATCACTGTGGTCTGTGATTTACAGAGCTTTGTAGGTATGCAGTATTAGTAGATGGCTTATGAAATATTACATTTCTGTGGGCTGTACATACAGTGGATTCAGAAAGTATTCAGACCCCTTCACTTCCTGCACAGTGTTTTGTGTTGTAGGTTTAATTTTAATTGAAAACATTTGCCATTTTTGCTCATCAATTTACACTCAATAACCCATAATGACCAAGAGAAAAATTGTTTTCTAAAAGGTTTGCAATTTTTTTAAAACCAGAAATGGAAATCTCTCATTGATAGAAGAATTCAGAACTTTAATTCAGTACTTTCTAGATGCTGCTTTGATGGCAATTCCAGCTTCATGTATTCTTGAGGTAAGCCTCTACAAGCTTTGCACACTTGGATTTGAGCAGTTTATCCCATATTTCCTGGTAGGACCTCTCAAGCTCCTTTAAATTGGATGAGAAGCTCCTGTAGACTCTTGTCATCAGGTCTCTACACAAATGTTCTATAGGGTTTAGGTGTGGGCTTTGGCAAAACCACTCCAGGACAGTCTGAGACCACTCCTAAAACCACTCCAACATTGTCTTGGCTCCATGTTTTGGGTCATTGCTGTCCTAAAAGATCATCCCAGGCTGAGATTGTATGCTCTGAGGAGCAGGTCTTCCCCAAAGGCCTCCCTGTATTTGGTTTCATTCATCCTTCTCTCAGTTCTGACCATTCTCCCTGTTCCTGGAGTTGAGAATCCCAGCCACACACACTTAGCATGATGCTGCTACCACCATAGGGATGGTGTTAAGCAGGAGATGAACATTGCCTGCTCTTCACCAGACATAGTGCTTGCATCTTTGCCCAAAGAGTTCTGTTTTAGTCTCATCAGTCAGAGATTATTTTTCCTTTTGTTCTCTTTTAAACTGTTGTAGGTCATTTATTCAAGATTGACTTCCATCTAACCACTCTGGCATATCACCTGATTGATGGAGTGCTACTGAGATGGTCATCTTTCTGACAATTTCTCCCATCTCAGTAGAGGACTTTGAAGCTCTGTGAGAGTGACCATTTGATTCTTGGTCACCAAGGTCCTTCTTGCTTGGTTTCTCAGTTTGGCCAGTCCTGGTGGTTCCAAACTTCCTCCCTTTCTCCTGTGAACTCCCACAATTTTAGAAGTGGTCTTTTACAGCAGCCATGCCACATGCACTTCAGAACAGATAATCCTCCTGTAACTAACCATGATCAGGTCTGGCCAGTCCTTGGATTGGAGACCATCTAGAAATACATTTGTGTTGCTAGTGGTGGAGATGTTGGAGAAGCCAAGAGGGGATGCTTATTCTGTGGTCTGGGTGTGGATCCTGAAGTCCCAGTGTAGTGATAGGGGACACTGTACTGTAAAAATGACACCGTCCTTCGGATGAAACATAAAATCGTTTTCCTGACACTCTGTGGCCATAAAAGATCCTTGGGTATCTTTCATAAAGAGTCAGATGTTTCCCGATGTCCTAACTAAAATTGCCCATCTAGTTGCATGTGGTGGAGATGTTGGAGAAAACAAGAGGGGATGCTTATTCTGTGGTCTGGGTGTGGATCCTGAAGTCCCAGTGTAATGATAGGGGACACTGTACTGTAAAAATGACACCGTCCTTCGGATGAAACATAAAATCATTGTCCTGACACTCTGTGTCCATAAAAGATCCTTGGGTATCTTTCATAAAGAGTCAGATGTTTCCCGATGTCCTAACTAAAATTGCCCATCTAGTTGCATGTGGTGGAGATGTTGGAGAAAACAAGAGGGGATGCTTATTCTGTGGTCTGGGTGTGGATCCTGAAGTCCCAGTGTAATGATAGGGGACACTGTACTGTAAAAATGACACCGTCCTTCGGATGAAACATAAAATCATTGTCCTGACACTCTGTGTCCATAAAAGATCCTTGGGTATCTTTCATAAAGAGTCAGATGTTTCCCAATGTCCTAACTAAAATTGCCCATCATGGCCGATTCACTATGGCCCACTAATTATCCTTAGTCTTTGATTGGCTTGCTACCTCTCTGATATCTTCATCACTTCATAACTAATGTGTGGTGAGCAACTGACACAAAATGGCTGCCATCGCATCCTCCAAGTGGCTGCTGCACATTGATGGTGGTTGAAGTGGCTCCCCACTGTCTATATAAAGTGTTTTGAGTGTCTCATATAGCGCTAGATAAATGAAGGGCTGCCAACTGTCCTCATTTTCCCGGAATTTATAAAACTTTGAAAATGTCCGGAATTTTGGCTCCAAAAATGTGGAAATCCTGTTATCATTATCATTGGTAAAACCTGAAAGCCGTACACCAATCAGCATTTGCAGAAGTAGTGCACACACTTTTTTTTCCCAGAATCGATAGTAAACAGTGCAAATATTTGACGAGAATAGAAGCAACCGTTCAAGTTCTTGGCTTTTGTCTGTCCATCTTGGCTTTTTCTGAATTCAGCTTTATCTTCTTGGTGAGTAGACAGTTCATTCTAAATGTTGTTCCTTTCCTTAATTATTTGTAATCCAAATTCACTGTAACTAAGTGAATTTATTCAAAATAGAAATTACAATTTCACGTTTTCTATGCAAAATTTTATTTTCGATTCTTCTTTCAGCAGCTTGGTAAATCAAGAAATTGCAAACATCCAGGTACAGTCCATCATATTTAAGTGCGAGTAAGTACCGCTTTGAAATATTTTCATGGGAAATATTGTTATTTCTACCTGTTGTTCCAAAATGGACTTAGAATTGAAAATGAATGAGTCAACTATTAAAGTTTCAGTTAATTTAAAAAAAAATTCACACATTTATTCTGACATTTAAATGCAATATTTTTTTAGTTATCAGTTGATCGGCACTTTTTTAAATAATTTAATATTTTCATAATTCTTTCATTTATATAAATTCATGAATACCCATAATGCCAAAAAGAAATTGCTTGAACAACAAATATCCTTGTTTTATCAGATTTATCAGATTTAATGAAAAAAATAGCTTCAGTTGAAAAATATACAAGATATAAAGATACGCACTAGAGTAAAATGATTTTTATTTTACTAGAAGTGAATTTACCACGTGTATCATTTTTTACAAGTTTACGACATTTAAGCTATCCAAATAAGAATGGAAGGAATGAAGTTTGTTAATTTAAGAGGCTTGACAAATTCAAAATATTTAATGGGTTATTAGTTTGCCAATGACTGTGATTATGGCCATTATATCATAATTATAGTGATAAACTGCTACTAAAGGTTTATGTCATTTTTAAAAACCTTAAGACAGTATAAAGGCGTATGTATTATGGCAACATAAAGACAGGCATCCTCAAAAGTCCTCATTTTTCGACCCAAATGTCCTCATTTTCAGAGAAAGAGAGTTGGTAGCGCCAATGTCTTCACGTCTTCTTATCCTCCTGCCCTGATCTGTGCCTCACCACAGTTTCATTCCAGACATCTACAGAGAGCTACTTGGACTTCCTGGCTTGGTTTTTGTGCTGACCTGCAGTGTGAATTGTGGGTCCTTACATACACAGCCATGTGTGTTTTTCTGAATGACGTCCAATCAGTTCAGTTTGTCACCGGTGGACTCCAATCAAGTTCTGGACACATCTCAAGGATCATTAATGCAAACAGGAGGAACCTGAGCACAATCTGAGTGCCCCAGCTAAGGGTTTGAATATTTATACGAAGGACAGATTTCAGTTTTTGATTTTTAATAAATTTGAAAACCTTTCTAAAAACATGCTTTCACTTTGTCATTATGGGATATCAGAGGCGGACTTAGGGGTGTGCGGGGCCTAGGGCTGACCAACCCCTCACGTCACGTTACCAGTATGTGTGGACTGTATAAACCTCCGCGTGAATTTAAAAAAAAATTTGTTAACATACACTGGATTTTCTTTATTCAGCTAAATTTTTGCAAGATAACAAGGAGCCTTTATCAAAATATAACAATATAATCTATTAAAAAAGTACAATTCATAATTCATGACAATACCACGGCAGTGCGAAATGCGATGCGGTGCCATACGGAAATTAGCAGGGCCTCTTCTATTAAAAGTACCCAAATTGCAAGTTCACTCTGAGTCTCGATATGCAGGATGTCATAGTCATAACTCACGTTGATGTCATGTCAACCCGTTATCATTAGCGATACATGTTTTTGTGTATTAATATTCAGGCATGTTTATGGCCTACAAATAAAATGTGAATTTCAGTGTTTTGACAGGAAGTGTGAAATTAACATACAGCAGAGTTTTGCAGCCTTTAAGTATTTGCGACCCGAGTTTTCATAACAGTTTTAATCGCACCCCCTTAACATTTTTTTGAAATGTAGATGCATATTTTATTATACCTACTTAAATTTATCAACATTTATCTAACTCTATATTTATTGTTCTATTATCAGAATGTACTTTAAGTTCATTTGTTTTGGTTTCAACAGATGTTTTCTTCATATTTTTGATTCTTGTTTTCTTTTTTTCACATCTTCGTGTCCCCCTTTTTGTTACTTCGCGCCCCCCTAGGGGGGCCCACCCCACAGGTTGAGAACCACTGACGTAGAGGTATCATCATGAAATCTCTTACCAGTTTCCAGGTTCAGAGATGAAAATCCACTTTTCTTGCCTTCCAGTTGGAAACGTCGATGATGACATCTTCATAGTCTAATCTGGATGCAGTGTCTTTTTCAGTAGATAGGATCATCAGATTGTCAGATCATCAGATCAGTCTTGAGACACGGTTGATCTATACTGAAGAATATAACTTGACAAATCCGCTCGAACGCAACACACGGACCTCAAAAGCGGGGCCCCCTTAGGTGCAGGGACTGGGGCGGTCGCCCCACTTGCCACCCCCAAATGCCGTCTTTCTGGGATAGTGAGTGTAGATTAATGTTCAAAAATGGCAAATTTATCCATTTAAGGTACATCTACAACACAATAAAGAGTTCAGAAAGTGAAGGGGTTTGTGTACCTTGTGAATCCACTTTATATTTGTTGCTGCTTATTATTATTATTCTTGTCACAATGTCATATTGCTTGCATTTGCTTTCTTTATTGTGCTATTTAAGCCCACAACACAGAATTTCTAGGGTCTGCCTGGAGAAATGAAGGGATTTTTAGAAACTATGTGAAGCTCCTAGTTAGACGCTGACTGCATTATTGCATCAAAACAGAATTTTCTAAAAGTTATAAAAATGTCATTGTGAACTCCATATTGACAAGAGATCCCTGCACATACCCATAACCCTGATCTCCAGACTTGTACACACTCTAGCGGCATCTGTGGCAGACAACAGCCTGAGCAGCAAGACCTCAAATGACTGCTGCGTTCCTCTCTGTCAGCTTTACCAGTGGTCTCCTGATGGAGCCTGGCTATGGACTGGTGTGTTGAATGATTCAATACAAGATAAATTTAAACTTACTATTATTTGTGTCACTATTGTGGCTTTGAGGTGGCACAGTTAGTGGAAAGACCTTTCCACAGTGTGATTCCCAGCAATGAACCTGGTCCAAACCAGGTGGACCTAATGCAGCTATGGTGGGCTTATGACTCCTGCAACCTGATTATGGAATAAGCCGGCTTAGATGCAGAATTTGCACTCCCTCCTTGTGTTCTTCAGGTACTTCATTCATTCTTCAGCTAATTCTTCAGTCCAGTGTTTCTGGGGTAGGCCTCATCCCTGATGACATAGAATTACATTAAGGCAGTTCAGTAATTGAAGGATGGATGAGATTAGACAGGAGACCCTGTGGACTATGATGTTTGCTGATGACATTGTGATCTGTAGCGATAGGTGGGAGCAGGTTGAGGAGACTCTGGAGAGGTGGAGATATGCTCTAGAGAGGAGAGGAATGAAGGTCAGCAGGAACAAGACAGAATACATGTGTGTAAATGAGAGGGAGGTCAATGGAATGGTGATGATGCAGGGAGTAGAGTTGGTGAAGGTGGATGAGTTTAAATACTTGGGATCAACAGTACAGAGTAATGGGAATTGCAGAAGAGAGGTAAAGAAGAGAGTGCAGGCAGGGTGGAATAGGTGGAGAAGAGGAGTAATTTGTGACAGACGGTTATCAGCAGGAGTGAAAGGGAAGGTCTACAAGACTGTAGTGATACCAGCTATGTTATATGGGTTGGAGATGGTGGCACTGAGCAGAAAGCAGGAGACAGAGCTGGAGGTGACAGAGTTAAAGATGCTAAGATATGCATTGGGTGTGACAAGGATGGATAGGAAAAAAATGAGTACATTAGAGGGTCGGCTCAAGTTGGACAGTTGGGAGACAAAGTCAGAGAGGCGAGATTGCGTTGGTTTGGTCATGTGCAGAAGAGAGATGCCTTGTATATTGGGAAAAGGATGTTAAGGATAGAGCTGCCAAGGAAAAGAAGAAGGCCTAAGCGAAGGTTTATTGATGTGGTGAGAAAGAACATGCAGGTAATGGGTGTGACAGAACAAGATGCAGAGGACAGGAAGATATGGAAGAAGATGATCCGCTGTGGCAACCCTTAATGAGAGCAGCTGAAAGAAGACGAAGTTATTGCAGGATGGATACATAAATAATCATTAGAAGTTGTGTGAGGTGAATTGAGGAGGTGTTTCACAGTCTGCTAGTATCCCATCCAGGATTGGTTCCCACCGTGCAGGGTGAACAGGAAAACTCAGATTTGTAAAAAAAGTTGGCGGTTCTGTGGCAGCCACCAGAGATCTTCTAAATTAATAAATGGCTTCCACTGCACTCTGAAACCATGAAAGACGATTTCTACCACTTTCTTATGATTGCTCATCTAAAAAGGAATTCTTCAGTACATTGACCCTCCATCCAGGAAGGGGTGTGTCCAGGAGAGTCGAAGCAGGAAGTTGAAGTTAACATTGGGTTAAGTTTTTTAATGTACCTTGGGCTTTGTGGGTGGGCCCCAGGGGACAGATCCACCCTGATGTTAGTGTTGCTGGAATAGACCTCCACCTTTATATTCAGGCTCTTCATTGTTATGAAGTACTTTTTGTTTATTGGGATATTTAGATTATTTATCTTCTGATTTATAGATTTTGATTATTGGATTCTCATGCTTTCTTTTTGTTTATATATTGTCAGGGATGCCAGGGGCAACGACCCAGCAGGGACGCCTTAAGGGACCGGAAGAGGGTCTACGGCCGCCCTGGATCACGTGGGGGCTGCCATCCTGGTTGCTTTGGGGCCACTGGTAGAGGGCTTGGAAGCCCAACCCTGTAGGGACCCGTGGTCACTGCCAGGGGGCGCCCCAATGCCTTGGGAACCCTGGACCTCAGCACTCAGAAGTTCTGGGGGGAAGAAGAGAAGGGACACCTGGAGAGCTTTCAGGAGAACAGCCGGCATTTCTGCCACACAGGGGCATGTCCAGGAAGGAATGCCGGGAAACACCTGGAGCTCATCCGGGATGATATAAAAGGGGCCGTCTCCCTTCAGTCGAGGCTGGAGTCAGGTGGAGTGCAGGATAAGGCAGGAGAAGAGAGAGTGGAGGCGGCCCGAAGAAAAGGCATTGTGTGGCCAGGACTGTGTTGGGGTTTGTGTGCACTGGAAACTTGTATATAATAGTTGTAAATAAACGTGTGGTGCTGGAAAACAACATGCCCACCTGTCTGTGTCTGGGCTGCATCCACAATATATAAAAAAACTTTATTTATAAGGAGAACCATTTTCATTATCCTTAACATACTGACTGCTGCACCATTTATTACCGGAACACTGGAGCATATGGATGACTATTTCAGACAAAATTAAATAAATAAATGCGCAAATAAATAAAAGTACTGTGAAATGTAAGCATAAATAAATAAATTTATCATGAAATGAAGCCTTAATAAATAAATTTGTCATGAAATGAGAGCATAAATAAATAAATATATCATGAAATGAAGCCTTAATAAATAAATGTATCATGAAATGCGAGCATCTATACTAATAAAAGGCAAAGCCCTCACTGACTCACTCACTCACTCACTGACTCACTCACTCACTCACTCACTCACTCACTCACTCATCACTAATTCTCCAACTTCCCGTGTAGGTAGAAGGCTGAAATTTGGCAGGCTCATTCCTTACAGCTTACTTACAAAAGTTGGGCAGGTTTCATTTCGAAATTATACGCGTAATGGTCATAACTGGAACCTATTTTTTCGTCGATATACTATAATAGACGTCTGCTCGATGGCTGTGGGAGGCGGAGTTACACCTCTCATGTAATTTAGTGCCTGCCCATATAAGGCTGTCCGTCAGCGGCAATCCAATAGAAACACTGTCGCTAAATATTCACGGGTGAAGGACTGTGCTTATGCAGAGGAAGATGAGATGGTCAGGGTGGTGTTTGACACAAACTCAGCGAAACTGCGAGAGAAAGTTTTAAGTGCCAGGACTAAGGTAACATTAAATACAGCCATGGACATAGCACGAGATGGCACCAGCACAGCTGGGAACCTTCGATGCAAGTACACCGAGCGGCTCACGTGAACTGACGCAGTGCACAGACAAAAAGCAACAGTTCCAAAGAGCGCTGAACAAAAACCGAATTACACAATTGAAAAGGCAGCAAAAAATATGAAGCGTCTGATACATACAGGCAAATTCATAAGTGCAGCTACTGCGGAAACAAAGCACACGGTGGAAAAGGTCAATGTCCCGCTAAAGGAAGACAGTGTAAAAAAAACCCGTGCATGCAGTGTGTCAGGTCTCAGATAAAGAAGAAGACGAGCTGTTTATTGATGCAGTAAGAAACGAATGGATGAATGAAACCTGTTATCTTTACAACGATTGACAAACACGGAATGTAACTTGAACACAACACATCCTACAAATACGAACCTGATTGAAAGAAATAATGATAATCAAATCCTTGATGACAGCAACACTCAGTAACACTCACAAAACAAATACTGTATATTGACAGTCATGTTACGTTATTTTTAAAATGTTCCCTTTTCTTTTTCAGAACTTCTTTAACACACTACTTCTCCGCTGCGAAGCGCGGGTATAAGTATTTATATGTACAGTGGGATGCAAAAGTTTGGGCAACCTTGTTAATAGTCATTATTTTCCTGTATAAATCCTTGGTTATTACGATAAAAAATGTCAGTTAAATATATCATATAGGAGACACACACAGTGATATTTGAGAAGTGAAATGAAGTTTATTGGATTTACAGAAAGTGTGCAATAATTGTTCAAACAAAATCAGGCAGGTGCATAAATTTGGGCACCATTGTCATTTTATTGATTCCAAAACTTTTAGAACTAATTATTGGAAGTCAAATTGGCTTGGTAAGCTCAGTGACCCCCTGACCTACATACACAGGCGAATCCTATAATGAGAAAGAGTATTTAAGGGGGTCAATTGTAAGTTTCCCTCCTCCTTTAATTTTCACTGAAGAGTAGCAACATGGGGGTCACAAAACAACTCTCAAATGACCTGAAGACAAAGATTGTTCACCATCATGGTTTAGGGGAAGGATACAGAAAGCTGTCCCAGAGATTTAAGCTGTCTGTTTCCACAGTTAGGAACATATTGAGGAAATGGAAGACCACAGGCTCAGTTCAAGTTAAGGCTCAAAGTGGCAGACCAAGAAAGATTTCGAATAAACAGAAGTGACGAATGGTGAGAACAGTCAGAGTCAACCCACAGACCAGCACCAAAGACCTACAACATCATCTTGCAGCAGATGGAGTCACTGTGCATCGTTCAACCATTCGGCGCACTTTACACAAGGAGATGCTGTATGCGAGAGTGATGCAGAGGAAGCCTTTTCTCCGGCCACAGCACAAACAGAGCCGCTTGAGGTATGCTCAAGCACATTTGGACAAGCCAGCTTCATTTTGGAATAAGGTGCTGTGGACTGATGAAACTAAAATTGAGTTATTTGGGCATAACAAGGGGCATTATGCATGGAGGAAAAAGAACACAGCATTCCAAGAAAAACACCTGCTACCTACAGTAAAATATGGTGGTGGTTCCATCATGCTGTGGGCTGTGTGGCCAGTGCAGGGACTGGGAATCTTGTCAAAGTTGAGGGATGCATGGATTCTACTCAGTATCAGCAGATTCTGGAGACCAATGTCCAGGAATCAGTGACAAAGCTGAAGCTGCGCCGGGGCTGGATCTTTCAACAAGACAACGACCAAACACTGCTCAAAATCCACTAAGGCATTCATGCAGAGGAACAAGTACAACGTTCTGGAATGGCCATCTCAGTCCCCAGACCTGAATATAATTGAAAATCTGTGGTGTGAGTTAAAGAGAGCTGTCCATGCTCGGAAGCCATCAAACCTGAATGAACTAGAGATGTTTTGTAAAGAGGAATGGTCCAAAATACCTTCAACCACAATCCAGACTCTCATTGGAGCCTACAGGAAGCGTTTAGAGGCTGTAATTTCTGCAAAAGGCGGATCTACTAAATATTGATTTCATTTCTTTTTTGTGGTGCCCAAATTTATGCACCTGCCTGATTTTGTTTGAACAATTATTGCACACTTTCTGTAAATCCAATAAACTTCATTTCACTTCTCAAATATCACTGTGTGTCTCCTTTATGATATATTTAACTGACATTTTTTATCGTAACAACCAATGATTTATACAGGAAAATAATGACAATTAACAAGGTTGCCCAAACTTTTGCATCCCACTGTATATATATAACCCGATCTACATACACTCAAATAGGCAAACCACACGCCGTGGCGTAATAGTAGAGCCTTCTCCTCTATCACCGACGACTGAGGTTCGATTCCCGAGAGGGGGTGCACTGGGTATATACGCGCGTTCTCTATTCATTTTACCTGCGCATCCCCTTGGTTTGAGACGTATGAAAAAATATGCGGTTAACGCAGAAAGATAGATCACCAATTGAAGCTTTATGAATAATGGATACTTTATTCGCATCAATGATTGTTTTGGTAAAGCCATACTCAGTGTATTCATTAGATGAACGGTAAAAAAGTAAGAGCGAGGGGAGGGTAACTTATTGAGGCACACAGGCAAAACCACAATAGCACGCGGGCTCGATGTACTGTAGTGCGCGTCAACTCGATCTGAATTGCGATCACATTCGAAAAATATATCTTTTCAAGTTCTATTTAGTCCATATTTGTCAAACTCAAGGCCCACGGGCCACATCCGGCCCGGCGTGTAATTATATCCGCCCGAGATCATTTTATATACTGTATTATTGTTATTAATGGCCGGGGATATGAAGCGCTGGTAACATAATAAACTACAGATCCCATAATGCAGCGCTTCAGCTGCCTTGCCGAACACTTACCACGTTAATCAAGTCTACCTTATGATGCTGCAAGTTATTGCGAAGCTAGCCCACACGATGGTGATTCTCAACATAGCCTTTAAAAACCGATGGGAGGCTGAGTATATGTTTACTGACATTGCCGGTAAACCCGTGTGTCTCATTTGTGGAGCTAATGTGGCTGTAATTACAGAATTTAATCTAAGACGGCACTATGAGACAAAACATCAAGATAACCTGAAAGACCTGAATGCAATGCACAAGATACAGAAAGCAGAAGAGTTAAAGAAGAATCTGACACTTCAGCAGACGTTTTAACCCGTGCAAAATCACAAAGTGATTTCAAGTGAAGCTACTTTTATGGGAGACACAAATGCACCAGTGCAACTTGCCCCACTTTCCCTGTTGCCAAGTAATGTTGAACCAAGTCGGCACAACGGTGTTCCCAAATATGCACTTTGCTGATAAACTGAGCGCACTGCACACTGAGTTCGCACGACGCTTTGGTGACTTTGAAGAACAAAAAAAGAATTTTGAGTTGTTTCGCAACCCATTTGCCGTCGATGTGGAAACTGCACCTGTGCAGATTCAGATGGAGGTGATTGAGCTGCAGTGTAATGGCACACTGAAGGCAAAGTACGATACTGCAGGGCCCGCACAGTTTATTCACTCCATTCCGCAGAAATGCTCCAGCTCCGTCTACATGCGGCTCGAACCTTGTGCATGTTTGGTAGCACATATCTGTGTGAGAAGCTCTTCTCAGTCATGAAGACTAACAAAACAGCACACAGGAGTCGCCTCACTGATGAGCACCTGCAGTCCATCCTGAGAATCTCCACAACACAGAACCTCACACCAAACATAAACGAACTTGTTGCCAAAAAAAGATGCCAGGCGTCCAGCTCTGATAAAATGACATATGAGCAAAGACAACTGAATGATTTGATTTGTTATTGCTGAAAAGAACACATTTTATTTATATTTCCAGGTTTTGTTATGCAGCATGTTCATATTTGAATTTGTATAATTTTGACAGGATATATTTTTATGGAGAGCAAAATCTTTTGGGATATTTAAAATTTAAGTTTATTTTTATATAAAATTACATAAGAGTAAAGAAATTTGAATGTTTGTTCTTTTAACGTTTACTTTATTTCTAACTTGTATAATTTAGACAGGATATATTTTTATGGAGAGCAAAATATTATAAGTTATTTAAGGTTTGAGTTGATTTATTCCGGAATAATATTCCTGTCTGTTTTATTCATATTTATGTTCAAAAAAGTAAAGTTTTAAAAGTTTTAAAGTTTTAAAAGTTTAGTTTTAGTGTGTTCAATAAATGTTTATCCTGTTCGGCCTGCGACCTAAAGTGTGTTTTGGATTTTGGCCCCTGTGCAACTGAGTTTGACACCCCTGATTTAGTCGACACAAATATCTTTGGTTGGAATGTAAGGCGAATTTACTCTTTACATTTGTATGGTGAAGAAAAATTTATGCAATGATGTCTACATTTAACTTACATTCCTACCAAAGATATTTCTGTCGACTAAATAAAAATTTCTTCTATTTAAAATTTAAATAGAACTTGAACAGATATGATAGTTCATAATATCCACGCAGACTTGCACGTAAGAGCGGGAGTCATCCGTTTTAACAAACAGCGTATTGCACTGATACGAAATAGCCTGCCCATTTAATTATTTAGGAATGGATGAATAAATTAAGATTTTGTACAAATAATGTTTTTCATTTTTCTTCCTTGATGGGTTCTGCCACTCCCAGCAACAGTTGCTCACACCCCAAAGAGTGTATGTATATATACCAATACCCCCAGGCCGCCAGATGGAGCCCTCCCTGCAGTATGGAGGTGCCCGAAGACCAGCAGGGAATCATGGACGATGTAGTTTTTATTCTCAGCCCTGCTGGATACCTCAGGGGCCGCAAGAGGGTGCTGCAGGGAGGACCGAGGACTCATTTGTGCCCTATGACCCAGAAGTTCGTCATAGGAAGAGCGACGGGCTTCCGGGGTGAAGAAAAGAACTTTTGAGGATTGAGGATCACATGGACTGGGGATTGAGAACACTTCCAGGTCAGGGTTTATAAAAGGACTGTGGGAGCTCCCAGACGGCGAGATGAGCTGGGTGGAAGGGTGGCAACGCGTCTGGGAGCTGGAGGATTGTTTATTGAATTATTGTGTGTATTTAATGAGTATTGGGGTGAAGAGTGAGCTTTGTGCACTGTGGCAAAAAAATAAAGTCAACAATTGGACTTTTACCTGGTGTCTGGAGTCATGGACAGGGGTTCAAGGGAGCGAGAGCACCCCCTATCTACCACTATATATATATATATATATATGTATATATGTAGATATGTATGTATATGTATATATATGTTTATATATGTGTGTTTATGTATGTATGTGTGTATGTATATGTATGTGTATATATGTATATATGTATATATATATATTTATATATGTAGATATGTATGTATATATATATGTGTGTATGTATATATGTATGGATATGTATATATATATATATATGTTTATGTGTGTGTGTGTATATATATATATATATATATATATATTTATATATACCTGTATATATGACAGCAACACTCATCACTCACAACAGTGACAAAACAATTACATTGACAATCATGTTACGTTATTTTCAAAATGTTTCCTTTTCTTTTTCATTACTTCTTTAACACACTACTTCTCAGCTGCAAAGCGCGGGTATTTTGCTAGTAAATAAATAAATGTGTAACGAAACATGTTTTGTGTTGCTTATTTATTTATTTCATTTTGTCCGTAACATTCCTGCAAACCGTCATGAAATACGACTTGAAATAAAACTGTCACTTTCACTCGTCAAAGTTGAGAGGGTGGGCTCTAACACGCCCTCTAGTTACTGATTGGTGAATCGATAGCACAAGAATTAATTAGAAAAATGCTAAGTACTGCCGATGAAATGGATTCTGACGAAGATATTACGTATTTCAGAGACAGAATTTAAGATTTATCGGAAGAAATTACAATGTTGGCGGCCCTTTTACACTCCGAGGTGGAACGGACTCGACTACACTCCAGTTCAGTTCATTCCTCCATAGGAGCACAGATCTACGCATACATGATAAATAATCTCTATCCAAACTCGTAAAAAATGTAAAGGAATGTAATTAGAAGCCACAGTTTTATTATCAACATTAACTCTGTCAAAAATGTTAAAATAAATGTTCATTACTTTATTTTCACCAGCAATTAAAAATCCCTATTTGAATGTGAGTCCTGGAAGCATGGCACAGCACAGAATGAAGGCCTAGAAGCACACGCATCACACGTTTCTTTGAACTGTCCACTTGTTGCACACAACACCTTTGGTAGCAGGTGACTGTTTATGTTCAGTTTTACAGCAGAATGTTCAAGTAGTGCTGTCCTGACATTCGTGATAAGCCAGATGTGTTGTAATGAAGAAACACATTCAGGGCACCTATCTGTAGCAATACCAGAGCCTACAGGTCCATATCCAATTGATTGTCACTCTCACAATCTCTGTCATTATCATTAAAATATTCCTCTTGCAACAAATCTGGATATTTCAAAACTTTTGTATGTTTTTCACAATGACATAACTATGGGTTATCTATTTATAACACTATTTTCTGTTGTTGCTATATAAAAAACATAAATAAATCTATGGCCCTCCACTAGATGGCAGCACTATAGTAAGTAACTGAGAGGAGGCAGCAAAGCTCACCAGAAAGCAGGCAGCATCTGTATTGTCAGCACTCTGAGATTCCCTCATGTATGGCACCTTGACAGGTTCAATGACATACAACTTAACTCATACCCTAAGACACAGGCTTCTTGTCCTCATTCCTCAGGAGATTTTTTATATATTTTTGAACATTTAAGATATTTGAACTTTTCAAGCCATTTTTGGGCCTAGTAGGCCACAGCCTGCCTGTGGAGTCTGGGACTAAGCTACATCTAGGGGTAAAGCTACATCTGGACAGGCTGGTGAAGGTTCTGGCCTGCTTTGTGGGACTTTTAGGAGGCCTCATACCCGTTTTTGCCATGTTTGTGATGTTCCTGTGCAACAGAATGAACATTTCCATAAAGAAGAAGCATGATATTGGCAAAAAGGGGAAAACACAAAAGGATATACCTGAAAAAACAATCCAAGGTGACCAAGTCCAAAATGAAATCCAGAAACCAGAACTAAAATTATTAAAATATAGCAGAGAAATCCAAAGAAAAGACCAAAAGCATTCAATGACAATCAATGAACCTCAATTGGGACCATCTGTGGTATAGCAGGTCCACAGCTCACTGAGTAAAGGCCATTTTTAAATAAAAAATCAACGCGCTCGCAGCTTAGCGAGGGGACGTTGGGCCATAGCGAGCCGTGGGGCAATCCGTAGGGTGTGGGCGTTTCTCACCGAGTGCACAGGTGAGGAACTGCCCACATTCGTGATTGTCCCATGGCTAATGCTGCAGCTGCTTTGGCCCTCGTCATTTAAAAAGAAGCGCGAGTCGGTTGTGGAAAAATGAAAAAAAAAAAGATTGAGATCGAAAGAAAGGAATGAGATGAGGAGAAAAGAGAGGAAAAGAGGACGGAGGTTACAGGGAGCGAGGAAGCAGGCGGTGCGTGCGTGTGGTGAGCGCTGATCGAGGCCGAGGGCAGCTGTGAGGAAGCTGGGTGTAAGGCCGTCACCCGGGTGTTTGAGTGGATGTTGCTCCCGCTGAGCGATCAGGTAGCGGGAGTGACCAGTAGAAGGCAACGAGCCGCAGAAGGCCGTGGAAAGGCAGCGGAAGTCGGGAGACTTGGTGGTGGAGTCCCCAATGTGTGCGTCCTGGCCATTGGTGGAAACTAAGTCTCGGGGACTGGGATGAGTGCTAGACCGAAGCCAGGGATCGGGAGGTCTCCAGTCTCATGTGTGTGTGTAGAAGAGGGCAGCTGCAGAGAACGTCTTGCCTGCTGCTAAGCCCAAACGGTGAGGTGAGGCAGGTGAGACGCTACCAGAAAAGCACCAGACTTGTTGTTTTAAGAACTGCTTCCTAAAGAAGATTTTAACCTCTGGTTTTTAAGGATTGTGTTTTTTTCTATTTATTGGTTTTACCTCCACGTTCTTTTAATGGATTATTTATTTATTTAAAGAACTTTGAGAACTGCACTATTTATTTGAACACCTGTTTTGTTGACTGTTTTAAATAAAAGCACTATTCACTTTTTGCACCACCCCTTGCTCAAGTGTTTATTTGCCTTCACTGACTAGCTCACTCGGTTACGTTATCGACGGTGTTGGGTTCAAGTGCTTCCAAACATCAAAGGGAGTGTGGAGCCAGAACCCACATCGTCACACCATCTCTTCCACCACAATATGAAGTTGGAGGGCCATTTCAGGAGCAGTGATGTCAGGGTGGATCTTCTAGGGTTTCACCCACAAAACACATGAAACAAGATAAGACTTACATACTGTCAAAAGAGACAAGGAAACAACATAGATTTGGCGGATTCCACCCGTATACTTGGTAAACAAGCAAAGAGATCAGGTTACACATCTTCACCGACTTGAGTTTACAACAGAACTGAGGATTATTATGGAATGGCTGGCAAATAAATAAAACTGACATGAAGAGGCGGAATTAAGGAAATTATGGTGTTTGAAGGGTGGAATCCTGATGATCAGAAGAAGTAATGTCAGAATGTGGGTTCTGGATGACCAGAAGAGGAAGTGATGTCATTGGAAGGTGGGTTCTGGATGAATAGCAGTGGATGTGATGTCATTGGAAGACGGGTTCTGTATGACCAGAAGAGGAAGTGATGTCATTGGAAGGCTGGTTCTGAATGCCCAGATGAAGAAGTGTTTGTCAAACCCCTGAGGATCGGGTGCAGGATCTTCTACTGCGGAATCCTCTACTTCTACAGCAGGGGAAAGAGAGAACAAGTTAGAAGGCAAGGTACGATGGGGAAACACATTTATTTGAGGCCGTAAAATGTCTCCCATGCACACATGTGTGACACTACACAAAACATTAATACTAAATAATAAATAAACAGAACAATACAAACTAAATTTAGATAAATACAAAAATACATGGAAAAAAATACCTCAAAATGAAAATTAAAATGGAAAGTACACATAAGCCAGGGAATACAGCCTTGCTATAACATAACACCAATCCATAATAAAGCTTCCATAAAGATGAACTTATTCTGATGCCTGACTGCACCTGCTGGTGGGGTGCCATGATGGAGACTGAAAGAGCACAGGAGGTTACGCCATGTTGGCCTCCAGGGTTTTACAATGTGACCAGTCTCTTCTAACCTGTTGGGGGGGTCCACAGGCCTGAATTGTGTGCAGTAGCAGTGGGTACAAGTAACTAAAAAGCCATTTGAGTAAGTTCAGCATCATAGATTAGCCACTGTGTCATTCTTCCTGCTAGGAAACCTATTTGGTGTCAAATATGGGATGAAAAATGTAACAGTTAATTGTAGAGGCACAGCAGTCCACTCTCATGAAGAAGTGTTGAGGTATGGATCACTGTAAGGCTTGTGGCAGTGAGCGAAGAGCCGCACTCGTTACTGAACTACTGCCTGTGGTCCCTGTGGACGTGGTGTAATGTGAAATACCTGGAAAGACCGTGACATTCATTAAGAAATTAAGGGCCAAGGAGCAGGAGAAGCTCCTTATAAAGGTCCTCATAAGAGATCAGTAGCTCTTGGGTTATGATGAAGTGCAGCTTAACAGAGGCATCCTTCAAATGGCCATCCATCCATGTTCTTACCTACATATTCAGCTCAGGGTCACAGGGGACTGGTGCCTATCCCAGACAAACATGAGCCAGCTCTGGATGGGGAGCCAGGCCTTCACAAGGCCCACTCTCACATATGGATACAGTTTAGAACCTCCATAGGGGACGTTCAGAGGTGATGTTAGTGAAGGCATCATGGCTGCAATGGAGCTCCATGTGCAATGGCTCCCACAAGTTTAGGGTCTGCCCTGAAAATATTCCATTAATGCCAACCAACATTCCATTCCTGGTCCATGATATTTTACTGGACTCACTCCGTAATGTATAGTGCCCTCCAAAGAGAACACTGCCACCCCTGATAGGAGATCCTATCAACAGACTTGCACCGCTGTTTTGCTCCCACTGACATTTACTACTAGCCAAAGTGAATCATCTCTCACAGACACCCCTGTAATTATAGAGAAATTCTGCTAACAGACAGAGTTAAAGCCCCCCAACCCCCCACTCCAAACACCACCATCCAGCAATTTTCCTCTACTGAGCTCTTTTGTTATAATAAGAAGTGCTGTCCCCCTTGGGCCTTTTCAACTTTTATTATGTTAAATTAAGATTCCATATTGAGTTTAATTGGGATTTTTGCCTTTAATCAACCAAAAAGTCTGTAATGTCTTAGCAAAAGAAAATGGCACAGATTTTTCTAAATTAGTTATAAATTAAAAAGAGGAATGTAATTCTGTATCCTTGACCTTCCCCTAAGGAGCCTTGAGCAGTGCGACTTTCTTTAACCCACAAGCACCCAAAGAGCACTTTGCCCTGTAGATGGGAAGGGGTCTCCAGAGGGTGAAGGAGATGATAAGGGCCATTAGCCATTAATCAGACACGTGGACAACAAGGTCACCATTGAGCTTAGAATATCTATGAGTCCTCATTTAAAACGGCAAAGATCCAATTATTAATGACGTCCCTCTCACCCCATAAACCCCGATTCTCTCCCATGTGCTCTAATTATTAAACAGGTACCTCTCGCCTTCAATTCCATCATTTGTCATGGGTGCCTCTCTCCCATCATCTCTAATCTTTTTTTTAATTTTAAATCATACCTGGTGATACATCTTATTAAAAACTAGGAATAATTTGCTAACAAATTAGGGAGTATGGGAGAGTGGCACCTATTAAATATTAAGGGGTCATAGGGGAGTGACCCCTATTGGAATTTAATCTTCATTAAATGGTGGCGTCCATGATAATAATTAAGGGCTCATGGAAGGGGAGTATCCATCAGATCTCCCCTACACTTGACTCTAAGCTCAGAAATGGCCTTCTTGTCCCACAGGGTGCACTCATCTGGATGGAGTAAATGGCAGGGGGATTCTGGAGATGACTGGAATGATCCATTAATGGGGGCTGCTCTCATTTGCCCCCAGATTTTGTGCATACCTGGCTAGCTGTTTCTAGCACGTTCCTATTCAATTCATCAAACCTGGGCACAACGGATAGCAGCGCAGGTAGGAGCAGGAGGAGAAGGAGAAGAAACAGAAAACTAACATTGACTGAAGTGACCATCTGGTGGATTCAGGAGTAAGGAGTGCCGTATGAGACAAAATGAACAGACACAATAGGGGCTTAGACAGCAACAAAAAACGAGATATCAAATAGCTGGTGGCATATAATACCTGTAGCCAAGCACAGCTGGAAATTTGTGTGATGTCCTTGAACTTGGTGATAATGAATGGAAAGAAGACATGGATCAAAGTGAAGGCAGCAAAATCCATCCGCCTCAGTCACTCAATAACAGCGATGTAGCGAGATCAACCATTCCTGCGTGAGTTACGTCTACTCCAGCACCAGCGTTCCCTTTGCATGTGCTTCCATTCAGTGTGGATAAAGATGGTAAGTCAGGACCTGAGCAAGTTTACTGTTCATGGACATCTGCAGATTTAGATGAAATTGTGTGCACTTAGGTAAGTGGCTAGAAAATAAGAACATAAGAAATTTGACAATCGAGAGGAGACCGTTCAGTCCATCAGGCCTGATTGTTTAACTGATAGCTAAGCTGTCCCAATGTCTCATCTAGACTCTTCTTAAAGGTTGTCAAAGTTTCTGCTTCCACTACCTGTCTCCGTAGTTCCATAGGCCTCTGTCCTAAATGCTCTCCTCCTTAATTTCCACTGCTGTCCTCGAGTATGTGACTCACCCATAAGCTGAAAGAATTCAGCTGGATCTTTTTTATCAGTACCTTTGAGGATTGTACATATCTGGTGTAATAATGAGACAATGAGACATTAGAAATCTTTGGGGTACCACGAGGGCCAACCCCATATATTCAAGTAAAACGCATGGCACGGGGCTAAGGCAAAACGTCAAAATGACGTGAGTCTCCATCAGACTGATTCATGATGGCGTTGCTTCCTGGGCAGGAAAGGTGGGTCCAGGTGGGAGGAAACCGGAAGTGACATCAGAGGTGTCATGGATTTCAATCTTCCAGTCTACAGTAAGAGGAAGAGAGGAAGAGTCAACAGTGCCCTCTAACTTTTTGGAGGAATATTACATTTATATGAGCCCTTAAATGTCCCCTATTTGCACGTGTGTGACACTGGATTAGGTCCACATCTTTCCCTTTCCTGCATTATCTGCTCCAGTGCGTCCATGGTGAGGTTCTGCCATTTGGAATGTTTATCTTCACTAGCTGCTTATTGAAAGTGAATGTTTAAAGAAACACCAGCAGACTTAGCAATGTGCTGGGTCCCAATCTCTACAAATACAACATGTTATCAAAATGCAGCATCTCTATTTAGTGGTGGCCTCGCACATTCCCTGAATCAGGGTGATAGGGAGCTAACCCTGGCAGCATGTGGAGCAAAGCAGAAAGAAACCTTGGACTGAATGTTAATCCATCACAGGGCACACTTGTGCACACACACACACAGTCCACTTTCCTTCATCGAGGTGCCCATTCACCTCATCCTTAGGTAAACAGTACCACAGAGGGAGAACATGCAGACTGAGCTGGGATTTTATCCCAGCACCTTGGAGCTGTGAGGTAGCAATGCTGTTAATGGTGACAGTCAAAAGCAGTGTCCCAGAAACACATCGCTGTTCCTTCCGCTCCTCACTTTCTTCCTTATCTTTATTCTCATTTCATCACAGCTTCTGAACAAGTCAGTGGGAAAGAGGATGGTGTCAGTGACTGGGGGGGGGTGTGGAGGGGATTGGTGGTGATGGAAAGAAAGGCAAGAAAACAACTCTCTCAAAGAGACTGAAAATAGCCCGTCATTTGTCACGCTTGATGAGCTACAGAAAACTTGCTGCTGTTACAAAGAGAGAAACAAACGTGGAGAAACAAGTTAATTGCCGAGGCCTTGCAGAGGCAGAGCTGCCCGTCAGGCTTGCATCGATCCATGTGCGACGCTAAGGCACGCCGTGCAGCCGGCAGACGGGTCTCTGAGAAATAAGCTGAGCGTGGAGTTCTTGGTCCTTCCAGATGAACAGGGCAATGGAAGATATGGGGGTGACCAAAGAAAAAAAAAAGGTTACCAGTCAGTTTGAATCAGACTTGATGGAATTTGAACATGCCCGAAGGTCAGCAGCACAAAGAAGGAAAAGGATACGAGAAAGACGAGACAAAGACTCTTCTAAGGGAATCATTTTTAGAATTCTGCTACTTCTTCTTAGCTTTAGTTTACTTTTGGGGTAAACTGAGAGCAGGGGGCAGAACTGTGACTAAGAAGCCCTGTCTGTGGTGCTGAAGAGAGACAGAGAGAGAGAGAAAGAGACCAGGGGGCGAGACCAAAAACAAAAATCTCATGATGGGTCACATGTCAAGGGGGAGTGGACTGAACTGGGATTTGGAATGTGCTGGAACTGGCGCTGGGGCTGACCTTGGGTGGGGGATATCAGCAATTTGTTCTTCTTCTGTTAGTTGTTATCTGCGTTATCAGCCATCTTAAGTTCTAAACATCTCCTCCATGTTGGTTCCTTTTGTCTATTAGCTGTGTGTATTCTTGCTGGACTCCAAAGTGCTGGACACATTATTCTTTTTGGCATGTCACTACATCACCTTCAGCCACCTGTGATCACATGCTACAGCTGTCTGGTTAGCACCATCCAGATCTTCTTCATTATGGTGCTGGTATAACACTGGACATTGGAGTAGATGCTCCATCATCTGTTGATAGCTGCTTTGCTATTTCTTAAGCTTGTTGGACACACCCAGCATCCGCATGTTGGCTCATGACTTGCCAGCCAGGGTTCACAATCTATTGAAGGCCTTCCATGACATCCAGTCGAGTTCAGAATCAGCGGGAACCAGTCCTTGAGCAGCAGTTCTCCAACTGGTGGTGTCTGCTGTGATTGACAGTTGTGCTAAATAAAGAAGCTTTGACACAACACAAAAGGTTTGGGGAAGCCACCTGTATAAATGCAAAAGATGAGAAAAATGGTCTTTACAGAAAAGAGTCCAAAAACAGAACTGAGCAGGTTAGGAAACATGGGGGATATATAGTTGAAAAACAGGAGGAGGAGGGATCTTGGGACCAGAACTGGAAATGAGGTAATCAGGCTGGAATGTGGAAATGACGTCATTAGAAGGTGGGCTCTTCTGCTGGTCTGGAAGTGACGTCTTCTGGGATAAAACCAATTTCCCACATTTGGTCTGCAGGGAGACAAGAGAAAGGATTAGTGCACTCTGCCACCCCCTGGTCTGACCAGGAATTACCTTCTTCTGAGCCCTTTAGCTGCCGGCCATGTGCATATTTGTGACACAGTCTGGCATTCCACACATGAAGATGAGTCGCCACAGCTGGCTGCTCCAGAGGCTCAACTGTTGTCAGAAAACTCTCTTGGGATGTCATTCAACATCAAGTGACGTAGCTCCATGACGTGTTTTTCCCTTTCGCCCTGTCTCATCTGGTGGTGCAATTGCAGCAGGGAGGTTTAGTTTCTCAACGTTTGTTGGCTTGAGACACCCAGTGAAGCCATCATTCAGGAATGCATTGGTCTTCTTTGCCTGGCTTGATCTTTCTCATAGTGAGCAGACATACTCAGCTCTTGAGTGCTGTTGATTGTAGGCTCGATGGATTTACACCTCATGGACTGTTTGTGAGCTTGCGCAGGATGTCATTCCTCACAATGACCTTTCCTTGCAGCTTTTCAATGTATTTGTTTGAACACCGTTATGCATGGTCGACCATTCTTCCAAGATATGCTGGACTATCGCAGTGAACAAGTTGCACATTATTGCATGCGATCTTTAATTTCTTGTTTGCTTTGTGACTGAGGAGGTGGAATAGACTGATTTGTGTTTTGGCTGCCATTGGTCATAGCTGTATATCATTGGAGTAGTCTGTCATGTCACTGGACATGTAATAATTTTTTTTTCTTAGTCGCCTTGGATGAAATCTTCAATTGCAATGATGACTTCACAACTAAAACAGATGTCAACGAAGTGGGGTGGCATCTTCAAGTAGAGGACCATAAGACATACTTGGTATCCAGGCATAAAATTCCAAACCAAACAGTCACCATGAACTCTGCATACAAGGATGGATTCACTTTGAACCACCGGTCACGTCCTATAAATGTTGCTGCTCAAGTCCCTTCAAGGGAGCGTCAATGCTGCTCCTTGCCTTTTGTATGCATTCAGCAGGACAGGAGATGTTGGTTGCCCGGACAGGTGAGGTCTCTTCTGCCAAGCTGGCTCTTATTACATTTTTTGTTTTGCATATTCTGTCTATGTGACATTTTACAAAGACAGAACAAAGGGGTAGTCACACCAGTGCAAACACAATGAACATCACACACATGTGCTCTTGTAACTTGATATGCTTTGATAAAATGCAGACAAACATACACCACTCAAAACATTAAGGGAACCCTTAAATCACACATCGGGTCTCACTGAATGATATATTCAATATACGATAAGTGTACATTTTCTAACTTACCACCTTCTCTAACTCGAGTACAGTTTACTTGGTTTTAGAGCGCCTGTGTTGAAATGGCTCTACTCGATGGGCATCGGGCCCATTCAAAGTCCTTGGCCTGTCACGCGAGAGGCACAACTACGCCATGGGCTTCCCCTTCACTGCAGGCAGCATTCATGGACTCCTCTGGCAGCTGACACTCTGAGTGGGTCACAGTCACAGTAGAAAGTGCCGTTACCTGGGCCATGTCACTCAAGGCTTGTCTGAACTGAATTGCTGCCTCATGGCTGCAGGAGGCTGAGTTCCAGTCCTGGCCCAGCCTTTGTCTCAAAGGAGCCCGTGTGTTCCCATGGTGACTCTGTGGAATCAATGGGGGGGCTTATCAGACTTTCAGCCCCTGATCGTTGAAAGCCACCCCATCCAGTACAATGGATTTAGGTTTATAGTTCGTGATCTTCTAGAGCCTAAGCTCCCATTCCTCATGTTCAGAGTGTGGACATGCATGGATGACTGTGCAAAAACTCCACAGTGGACCCGCCCATTTTCAATCTAACTGATACATTATATTGCCAAAAGTGTTGGGACTCCTGCCTTTAGGCACATGAAGTTTAATTACATTCCATTCTTAATACATAGGCTTTAATATGGAGTTGGCCCACACTTTGCAGCTATAAAAGCTTTAACTGTTCTGGACAGGTTCTACACAAGGTTTAGGAGTGTGTTTATGGAACTTTTTAACTATTCTTCCAGGAGAGCATTTGTGAGGTCAGGCACCGATGTTGGAGGAGAAGGCCTGGCTCGCAGTCTCCACTCTTATTCAGGTAGTCTATCAGGTTGAGGTCAGGACTCTGTGCAGGCCAGTCAAGTTCCTTTACACCAAACTCGCTCCCCCATTTCTTTATAGACCTTACTTTGTGCACTGGTGTGCAGTCATGTTGGAACAGGAGGGGGCCATCCTTAAACTGTTTCCCACAAAGTTAGGAGCATGAAATTGTCCAAAATGGCTTTGAATGCTGAAGCATTAAGAGTTCCTTTCACTGGAACTAAGGGGCCAAGCCAAAATCCTGAAAAACAACTGCACACCATAATCATCCCCTCCACCAAACTGTACACTTGGCACAATGCAGTCAGGTAAGTTCCATTCTCCTGGTAAATGCCAAACCCAGACTCGTCCATCAGATTGCATGATTCGTCACTCCAGAGGACACGTCTCCACTGGTCTAGAGTCCAGTGGTGGTGTGCTTTACACCACTGCATCTGACACTTTGTATTGCACTTGGGGATGTAGGGCTTGGGTGCAGCTGCTCTGCCATGGAAACCCATTCCATGAAGCTCTCAATGCACTGTTCCTGAGCTAATCTGGAGGCCACACGAAGTTTGGAGGTCTGTAGCTATTGATTCTGCAGAAAGTTGGAGACTTCCACACACTGTGCGCCTCAGTAGTCGTTGTGATTTTACGTGGCTTACCACTTTGTGGCTGAGTTGCTTCCACTTTGTTATAATACCACCAACAGTTGACCATGGAATATTTAGTAGCGAGGAAATTTCACAAATGGACTTATTGCACAGGGGGCATCATATCACAGTACCACTCTTGAATTCACTGAGTTCCTGGGAGTGACCCATTCTTTGCACAAATGTTTGTAGCAGCAGTCTGCATGCCTAGGCGCTTGATTTTATACACCTGTGGCCATGGAAGTAATTGGAACACCTGAATTCAATGATTTGGAGTGGTGTCCCAATATTTTTGGCAATATAGTGTATGCTGGACTAGCGTCAATGTCAGAGGGGCCTAATGCCCTAATAAGTGCTAAAGCTAGTGACTGACGCCCATGGAAGCTGACTGAATCAAGTGAAAGTAATTGTCCGCCAGGCTAGGGGGTGGTAGGGTGTGCTAAACTCTCTGCGGGCCAAATATGGGAAAACCTGCCTGATTTAACCACAATGTCACTTCTGGCTCACCAAGAATGACATCACATCTGGTTCTGCACCGAGAAAGATGTCACTTCCAGTTTCTGACCTCAGATGACATCACTTCCAGCCTCACCATTTAAAACCGCCATCCTCTCCACCACCAGATGAGTTCAGTCTGGAACTCAACCCATGCACATCAGTGCTTATTTCAAAACCCTTTTTTACAGCCAGGGACAATATACGGGTGACTGCCCCAAACTTTCCATTGTGTTGAGACTCATTCTTTTACAAGGGATGGCAGGACGAGTCCCATCATGAGCTTGTGAACCAAAGAAGGAGCAGAGAGAGAGGCCAACAGAGTGTCACAACGCGGTATTGTGCGCCCAATGCCTGTAAGTAACTTCTGCTGAGTCAGAGATTTGAAGTAAGTTATTTGGGTTGGGACTTTGCAAAGACTCCCCACTACCTTCCCTGATGGAGCTCTTCTGCCATCTGCTGCCCTCAACGTGTGTCGTCCTTCCTCATGTTGGAGCTGCCCCTCACAAGCACCAGAGCAAGGAGTCACTTGAATGTGCCGTGTGTCTCTGAGAAAGGCATTCGCCATGTGAGCTTGTGTGCAAGATGTTGGCAAGCAGCTGAAGCTTTGTTGGATCCACTTGTTCTTTCTGCTCAAAACCTTTCTACCATTCATAAACATTGTGTTGAGTCATGTTGTTTTCTCTACTGGACTGAAACAACATCCTTCGGTGAATTTCAGGAGGTATCACATCCTCTGACCAAAGAAATCTCACAACATCACAATGTGCGACAGTAGTCCAATGCCACAGTGGAGCGTCCCTGTTCATTTGATGTTGGCTTTCACTAGACTAATGGCAGAGCTCTGCACTATGCACATTCAAACTACCCCATAAACCATGAACGTGTTGGACTGTGTAATTTTCAAGCTGCCTTAACTTTTTGATTTTTCCTTGTATTATGGGGATCCCTGGGGCAAAATGCTATGAAAAAATGAATTTTTCTCTTGGCCACAAAATTTCAGCTAGTCTCTTGTTCTTGCATGGTATAGTCCTCATGATTTAGTTAGCTACACAATTTCTAAAAATCTTATATCTTATATCTTATGTCTTAGGCTTCAAGAGGGAGTAGTGTTGGGCATTTCGATTCACTGTACTGATCCTTTTGAACTACCCATTTAAGTGAGAAGGTTATTTTGATTCATTTTATTCATTTCTACGATCAGAGACATAGATAGATAGATAGATAGATAGATAGATAGATAGATAGATAGATAGATAGATAGATAGATAGATAGAGTCCCACATTCACATTGAACGACCTCCTCACAGGCTCCAGCCAGGTATGTAATAACTAGTTGGGACGAGAGGGGATGCTCTTGCTAACACTGACAATTATTTTTTCTCCACCATGCCAAGAAGCCGCCCAGTGAAAGCTAATGACTCCGCCCCTTCTGTTTCAGCTGCCATAATATCTTGAGCCTGCTGGAAGGAGGTTTCATCTTTGGCACGAGCAACCCACTGGACAGAGCTTCATAACCTCAGTGACCTTGGCGAATTAGCCCAAAAGCCTCATTTCTTTAATCAGAAATCCACATAGGTATGAATATGTGCCAAAGAGAGTTAGTTACCTTTTGTTTTGTTTTGTTTTTGTTTTGTGTCTTTGGACAATAATTACGATTTAGTTAGCACCCCAAATTTTCTAACTAAATGGAGATATCATTCCTGTACCAGGCTACAATAGATAAATAGATACAACTTATTTTTTACCCAGAGGGAAACATGGGTTTTTATAGAAGCTCTTTAGATAAATAAATATACATATATACTGTATATATAAATAAATATCTATATCTATATCTATATACAAACACACACACATTATACACACACATGCACTAACAATTATTATTATAATTCAGTTCTTTTAATACAATAAATTATTAATAATATATTTTGTGCATATATATATATATATATATATATATATATGTACCAAGGCAGCAAGCCTCCCTGGGTTGCAGCGGTGCCTCGGACTCATCCCAGGGCTTCATGTGGGTTGGAGTTCTCCACAGCCCTGTTGGGTTCTGCAGGTGCCACCAGGAGGTGCTGCAGCAGGAGCTGCTGGACCCTCCTGGGCACTAGTTTTGCCACACCCAGAAGTGCAGCCGGATGTTGGCAGTCAAGCACCTGGAGCACTTCCGGGTGCCCAATAAAAGGAGCCAGCAACCACCACTCAGTGGCCAGAGTTGGGTGGAGGAGGATGAGGATGCCTGGGAGGAGTGCTGGTGCAGAAGAAAATGTGTGGTGTGTTGGTGTTTTTTGGGACTGTGTTGTGGCTGGGGGACATGGGGAAGATGTGCCCTCCAGCTGAAGAAAAATAAAAGTTTATTTAATTTGTACATGTGCCTCCGTGTCCAATCTGTGCCGGGTCGGGCACATAAATAGCTTATTACAGTATATATATATATATATATATATATATATATATATATATATATATATATATATATATATATATATATAGTATATATATTGTGGACGCTAGGTGTCGCTGTTGCCCCTTTAAACCCAACAGGCACTCAGGACACAGGTTAAAAGCACTCAGAAGTATTTTTAATTCTTCTTTCTTCTATTAATAGTGCCCCTAAGCACCACAGCCACAAATAACACAAAAATCCACACAATTCTCTCTTTCTATTTTCTTCACACATCCCAGTAAACTTCGTCCACCTCCACCCGACTCTGGCTTGCTTGCTGAGTTACCAACAGTCCTTTAAATAGTCCTTGACCCAGAAGTATTTTTGCACTTCCATACACATGACTTGCCAGCACTTCTGGGTCAGACTGAGAATTAAAATTCTTTAATCACCCCGGAAGTCCTTCGGTGCCTCTGTCATCATAATCCGTTAGTACTTCCAGGCTAGGTGAGAAATTATTCTCCCACCATCTTCCCACTGCATCCCCTGGCGGCACCCAGGGTAACCAGCAGGTCTGTGTTGCCGAACTCAATGTCCCAAAGTGCCCTATGGGAATACGGTGCACCACTGCAGACTAAGGGAGCTGCCATCTAGTGTCCTGGGGGAGGTACTGTCCTAGTAAAGCTGCCTTCCCCCATCCTTCCATCTCAGGTGTGGCCCAGCCAGGTTGAGCTACCGGCCGTCTCTTCATTTTTTTACATTGTCTATGTATATATAATTATTTCTATTTATCATGATGACACATTGTCCTGTTTCAGTACACATTTGATGCCACATTTCAGATTCATAAATAAAATCATGACAGTACATTACAAAATCAGAAGTTAATGAGAATTGTGCAACTTGTTCTGGAATAATGAATCACTTCACAAATAAAATGAACAAGAATTCCGTGACCCGTTCTCGGGTAATGATTCCATCTGAACTCGAAAGAATCAGTGAAGAGTATTGGCTTGGTGCTTTCAATGAGCTGTAAAACATGTTTGCTAAAGTAATTCAAAGTAAATAATGATTGGACATCAGAATAATATTTTTAAATGGTTCATTTTTTTGGGACTAATTCGTATTAGTTCATACTGTATTTATATATTCTGTTTATAACAATTGCACTAATGAATTGTACAAAACAAACAATTGCAATGTTTGAATCTAAAAGTGTTGTTACTGTATTGTACTTGCATGATAAACAAGAGACTCATCAGAGATCAAGATCTTGTTAGCCAATGACGATTTAGATCTGTCTAGAAATAAGTGAAGTGATTACGAATCACCAAGAACCATGAATCAGACGGCCGGTACTTTCACATGCGTTTTTAACATCTAAATGAAGAGGCTGATGGCATTGCACATGTGCTTTAAGCCTCCTGTCAGTGCTGCTGTATCGATTTGCATTTGCTCATGAAGTCAGTTCCCATGATGCACTGAAAAGAGTCGCTTAAAAATAACAACTCATCCGCAAATCGGCCATCGCTAGCCAGGAGAGAGCAGAGTAGTGTCTAGCCAGAGTTTAGTTCTCTTCTTGCGGTGCTGTTGACGTATTATAATCTGGCTGTATTTGGGAGTTTAAAAGAAGGGTTTTCTCATGTAGCCATGCTTGACACTTTGTCATATTACTGAGTGTTTCAGCTAGCAGGTTTATAGAGCTTCATTATTTTTTTTCCTTATTTTGTATTTTGACTTCATTTATTTTTCTTGGCAGTGTTGCCTTGCCGTATTTTAGTATATTTTTGATCATCATCAGTTTTGCTTGTTTACTCTTTACTGACGGTCTGTACTGGATCAGATTATTGTGACATTTGACCTCTTGGATTATTATTATTATTATTTCTCCCCCCATGTTTTGAACTTTCCTTTTATTTCTCCTGTGACTCTGACCTCAATAAACATCTAATCGGTGCCTCTGGTTTCTTTGGTCACCACTGATCCATTCTGTGCTAGCAGGGCGCCGATGTAAATGGTGGTCTGTGACAGATGGACTAATGATGACCAGGGTGGGCTCCTGTCTTGTAACTGTTGCTGTCGTAGTTCATGCCACCTCTCCACAACCCTACACTGAAATCACTTGGCTGGGCTTTGCAAACTGGTCTTGGAAATATAGGGTAGCCTTCTGCTTTGCTTATTCAGTAATTAACTTTGTTTTTTTGAAAATAAAGTTTTCCTAGGATATTTTAGCATTATTTCTGGGTTTTGAAATATTGAATCTTTAGTTTAATTTCTTTCCTGGATCATTTTCTTAATATGTTCAATGAAATAATTAATACTTGTGTTCATTAAGCCAGGGGCTTTGGTGGTTCCCCTTTCCTTGAGGTGAAATTTTAAACTTTTTGAAGTCTCCTCGGGCCTTCCTTGACGAATTCAGGCCTTCTGAAATTTTTAAGCCTGAAAAGGTGCGGATCTGCAATGAAACTAATGAAGTTTAAGCTTCAGTGTCCCATAAATGACTTTAATTATCATACTCCCCCAGCCCCCAAGAACTATACGGCATCACAAATTGTGAATCACACCAGTGACTTGGATGGTGGGATAGTCCATCTTTCCATTTTCCAACCCATTGAATCCAAACACAGGGTCATAGGGGTCTGCTGGAGCCAATTCCAGCCAACACAGGAATCCAATCTCAGGCAGAGTGCCAACCCACCGCAGGACACACACAAACGCCAATTTAGAATCACCAATCCACCTAACCTGCATGTCTTTGGACTGTGGGAGGAAACCCACGCAGACACGGGGAGAACATACAAACTCCACGCAGGGAGGACCCGGGAAGCAAACCCGGGTCTCCTAACTGCGAGGCAGCAGCGCTACCACTGCGCCACCGTGTCGCCATGGAATAGTCTAGTACAGCAATTTGTATGACAATCTGAGATGTAGTGGTTAACTTTTTAAACAATTTGTGGTGATCTGTCATGGAACATCCCCACTGAAGGAGGTAACAATGATGACCTAGACCTCATTGCTGCTTACAAAGACACTCACCTAACAGTTCAAGCTTCTGGGCCCCAAAAGTGCGGGTCCACCATCAAGTCTGAATTACAGTAGCTACAATGTACTGTGTATATAAACGGTAAAAGAAAAATGTCTGCGCTTCTCTTATAAAGCACCTGAGTCATGTAAACAGAGTGAAGTGTGACGAAGGTATGGTCAATTAAAACAAAGCAGCGAGGAAGGGGCAGAAATGGGATGGAGTTTGAAGGGTTAAGTGAGTGAGTGGATGGACAGCACTATGTTGTGTGGACTTTCCATACTCCCCTCACATTCCTCCCACCATCTGCAGACATATCAACACCATAGATTGATTGGCAGCACTTAAATGGCCAGATGGCATCCTCTCCGAACCAACATCCTGCTGTCAGTTCATTGCTGTTGGATTAGGCCTCGTCTTCCCTGTGGTTGTGCCAAGGATAGTGTTGACACAAAAAAAGGGTTCATTTCTCATGCTGGTGAGCATGTGCCCATGTGCCAATACCGTAGCTTGAGAGCCTGGAAGAAAAAGGAAACAAGTGAATGATGGAGGGTGGAAGACACGGGTGATGCAAGATGATGGGCCCACTGAAGAGTGAGAGGAGTCACAAAGGCCCAGCGTAATAATAATAATAATAAAATACATCTAAAGAGCACTTTCCCAACACTCAAAGTTCTTTACACAGTGGGCGGGGAGCCTCTTCAACCATTACCAATGTGCAGCATCCACCTGAACGATGTGACGGCAGCCATTTATACAGCAGTACACGCATCACACTTTAGCTGTTAGGTGGTGAAGGGCTGAGAGAGATAATTAGCTAATAAGGGACATGGGATGATTAGGGGGGCAAAATGACCAGGCCATTTAGCCAGGACACTGTATTTGAAAGATGCCCAGGGGGTCTTTTACAACCTCAGAGAGTCAGGGCCTCAGTTTTACGTCTCATCCAAAGAATCACACAGGAGTGCCTTCTTTCTCCTTCTCGCTGCTGCCATTACGTCTTGTACTGAGATGGAATGCGACTCAGTGATGAAGAAAGCAGACTCCCATGGGGGGAGAGTGAGAGGGGGGCATGTTTCGAAAACCAATAAGCTCATTAAGAGGCCCAGCGCGGCCAGCAGCAACAGATTACGCCGCAATCAATTCATCCGATTATCTGCTGGAAGCCAATTGACAGGAAAGCAAACAAGGAATGGTGTGTGTGTGTTATGGGGGTGACTTCATGCTTGAGCTTCTAAAGCCTATGTAAGCCTGGACTACAGGCTGGACTTGGAGAAAAAGGAAAAAGAAGCCCTGACGTAATACTTCTGAACTTCTCAGCAAGAAAAACTGTGAAATTGGCTGCCGCCAGTCAGGTCAGTCAATGACAGATCATGTACAACGAAAGCCCCCCACCTGCCACCCCCTTTAAAAGCAGACACCATAAAAACTGTCCAATTATGTCAAACAGCACTGAAGCCAAGCAGAAGGCCATCAATGACTTGGTAATTCTTTTTTACGTGTTGTCATCTTATGGCAGCTTCATGCAATATTGAGATGGGGAGGCTTGTAAATAATAGATCAGTGGCGGCCTCTGCAGGCACAGAGGAGCAGCAGCTGAAGAGGCAGTAAGGAGCTCTCAGGGTCTGTTTGGCGGCAGAAAATGGGAACAGGAAAGGGAATAAAGAAGGAGCAGGACGTATGTGAGATACAAAAACTCTCTAAGGAAGTCCAACGAGAAGCAGCAGTTGCCTGATGCTTGATGTTTTTGAGAGAGTTTACCGCAGGCTCCTGCTTTGTGCCTCGTGCTGCAGGGATAGGCTCTGGTCCTCAGGTAATCAGAGCGGAGAAAGCGAAAAGGAAGAAACAAAGAGAAATTGATGGACAGATGATATCACCTGCCAATGCACATCAGGACTAGGAGTTTCGACCATGGAGAAGTTATCAGGACAAAGCCAAACTGCAATTAAGTTGCCAGCATTGCATTTTTTATAGCATCTTTTGCAATGAACACCTAAGGGTGTGTCTAGTACCATTATGAGTTGACTCAGTTGACCGAAGTGCCCTGTGGGACCTCCTGAGATTTCACGGGATCCTCTCTTGGTTGCTGGATATTATGACTGGTCTGTACTGTGAGTGCCGTGCAAAATGGAGGCAGAACCTCTGTGCTTTTCCCAGTTGATTCTGGGGTTCGTCAGGGGTGTGTTCTTGCTCCTACTCTGTTCAATGTTTGTATGGACTGGGTGTTGGGCAAGGTTGTGGGGTCCAACAGCTGTGGGGCATCTGCTGGTGAAGAAAGATTCACAGATTTTGACTTTGCCAACAATGTTGTGATCTTCACAGAGTCAATGGAGGCTCTGATTGGGGCACTCGAGAGACTGAGTGAGGAGTCTGAGTGTCAGGGCTTGTGAGTTTCCTGAATTAAAACTAAGATCCAGGCCTTTAATGACCTCTTGGGCACAGCCATCAGCGGTGTGTCTGTCTGCGGAGAGAGTGTTGACCTTGTTGAGAGGTTTACTTACCTTGACAGTGACATTCATGTCTCTGGTGACCCTTCCTATGAAGTTAGCAGACAGATTGGGAGAGCATGAGGGGGTCATGAGGTCACTGGAAAGGGTTGTGTGGTGCTCCTGATATCTATGCAAAAGGATGAAGGTCCAAATCTTTAGTCCTGGTGCTTCCTGTCTTGCTATATGGTTGCAAGACATGGATGCTATCCAGTGACCTGAGACGAAGACTGGACTCCTTCACTACTGTGTCTCTCCAGAAAATCCTTGAGTACCGCTGGTTTGACTTTGTGTTGAATGAGCGGTTGCTCATGGAGTCCCGAATGAAGCACATTACCTGCACTGTGAGGGAGCGTCAGTTATGACACCGCAGCCACGTGACACGATTCCCTGAGGGTGATCTGGCTTGCAGGATCCTCATTGTTGGAGACCCAAGTGGCTGGACCAGGACCAGGGGACAGCTACATAACAGCTGGCTGCGGCAGACAAAGGGTCATATCCGGAGGGTGGGACTGGACTGTGTGTCTGCCTGGGGGGTTGCTAACCAGGATCCCAAGCTGTTTCGTCATGTGGTGGGTGTGGCAACATGCCGTACCAGTGCATGCTCCCCAATCTAACCTAACCTGACCTGTCCTGATGTAGTATCATTTTGTGAGGTGGTCAGGAAGTACGTGTAGCGTATTAATTCCAGTGGCACTGGGCATTGCAGTGAGTGGGCAGGCAATTTTACCTGCTCAAGTATATCAATGGTAGGCTATGACTTTGTTAAAGATGGCGTAACTGGTTGACCTGCAAAAGAGGTACATTGTGGAGGTAATATGGCCACAATCAAAGTGAACATAGGTAGGTGTCAGACACACAAGATGATTTTTCTGCCATGAGGAGTCAGAGATTGAGACTTTAATCAACAGTTAAGTAGAGCTGACTAGGTAACCTTACAAGTGGCGCAGTGGTAGTGCTGCTGCTTTGCAGTAAGGAGACTGTGGAAGATTGTGGGTTTACTTCCTGGTTCCTCCCTGTGTGGACAGTGCTTTAAGTACTGAGAAAAGAGCTATGTAATGTTTTATTACTATTAACCTACCATAGGATTGAACTAGGACAAGCAGGGCTCAGGAGTTGAATGGAAGATGAAAGCAGAGAAGAGAACCTGAAAGACACCAGAGGGCAATGTTATCTGTAGATCATATGGGAGGCAAAGTTGGAGAAGACATTACATTTATAAGGGAACATCTGTCTGCAACCTACAACAGAAATAAATGGACTACTAGGCCATCAGGGCTAGACTGGGCGCAATCCTGTAAATGAGTGGCATGCAGTATGATGAAACAAGAGCTGTTGGTAGGCTTGATTGATGCCAACAGGAACCATTATAGAGCACATTCATAGAATGGCAATTTAGAGATGCCGGTTAGCCTGCAAATCTTCGAGGTACTGTAGAAACCTCCCAAGGAGAACAGAACGTCAAAGGTTGACACAGCGAACAGGCTGGAAAGTGAAGGCAGAAGTCTGGAGCTGTGAGGGGGCAGGGCCAGCCAGACCACCACATTGCACGATCTCCTTTTTATCTTATCTGTACACAAATTTTGGTTGAAGCCGCACCTTTCCATAATTCCCGATTCCCTCAGCTGGCTTTGCCATTTAACTCCCAGAACTGCAGGCTGCAACATAAACAGGGAAGCAACAGTCCTTCCTACTTCAAGGATTTTAATTGTTCAGTTTGTAAAAATCCTTGTCTCAGACAAAACATAAGAGAGATATTCTATTTTCCGCATGATTTAAACATGTTTAGAGTTGTACAGTTTTGAAGGCCAACCTGAAAGCCGTGGCTGACTACTCCCTTTATCAGGCACACTCACTGCCCATTTTGGAGTCAGGCGCAGATAAGAATGGTGATATTCAGCCGACACCCAGAAGTATAAAGAGAGTTTTTGGCTGTTACCTGTTAATAGGCTGAATCCATACTTTGGATGGCTTAATAGTTGAAACCAAGACTCCAGTAACGTGGGGCACATTACACAAACAAAAGTCATTATACGATTGATCGGCACACGGGTATGCATCCAGAGTTCATGAAACAAATAAAACTGTAGCATTCTTAGGAAAAATGTGAAGTGCCTGCATAGATTTTTAGTTATAGCAAGAAAATTAGATCTCAGGAACTCTGAGCAAGAGGGTCAGCAACTGCTGGGAATGTTGACAACAGCTCGAATGACATTATTTGAAATGATACTGGTGAGGAGCTCAAAGGCAAAGGGGAATGAAAGGGTGTTTGGAAGAAAATAAACCAAGGAACGGGAGCTTCAGCGAACAGGCATACAACTTTACATCAGCTGCTTTAAAATTCACAGTGCAGAAGGCAAACTGGCTGAGATGGGAATCACCAGCATGAAACTGTGGTATTACAAGACGCCAATCATAAGGGAGAAACAAGCAACAACAGCAATTTGGCACCTGAATGGACAAAAGCAACGTGGGATTTGGCATTGCAATATTGCTCCAGGAGTCAAAGCGGCAGGAGGGGACATCCATACAAAATTTGTAGAAAGATGAGAAAATAGGAGACTGTGCAATGTAGTGGTGGCGTGGTTGGCACTGTCCTCTCACAGCTCCAGACTTCTGCCTTCAATTTCAGGCCTGTTTACTGTGTCAACCTTTAACGTTCTACCATTCTCCTTGTAAGGTTTCTACAGGAAAGAGTGTTAAAGAGTGTAGGCAGCTCTTCATTAAGAACCATTGGGGTGCTCAGACAGCTTGAGCTACTAGAGGGGGCCCTTGCCTAGTCTCCCTCTTGTACCATACAGAGTCATCCTGGTCCTGGAAAGACAGTATCTTTCTGGAGCTTGACAGGAAGTTAGCATATGACAGAGTTGGGCATTTGAACGGCAGAAGGAAGAGACAGAGATAAAGAAAGATGGAACTAGAAGGGAGTATTTGGTGCATTGGATATGATATGTAGGCTGACTAAGTGGATGGGACAAGCAAGCTCAGAGTATGTGTCGGTTTTTATTTCTTCATCTTTGCTTCTAATTATATATTCTACAAACTTTATTTTCAGACTTTGTCCCCTTTCACATTAATTTTGGAATATGGCAGCCATAGAAGAATGCTCCCCCCACCCTCACTACTGTTTACATTAAGAGCAGTTCAGAGCTGAAAAGAGTACAGACAGCATGGGGCATCGAAGACGTGTGAAATGATCAGGTGAAACAGTCACCACCATTTTTTCTACAGATCTTATGGAAGACTTGCTTAGACCATCTCATAAAATCGGAAGTTGCTACTGTACACTGTTGCTTCAAGAAGGAGACATTTTTTTGTCACGCTTGTAATACTTTGGGGTCAGAAATCAGCGTCCGTATTTATCAAGTGTCTCAAAATTACTCCTAGGAATTGCACTAAATGCCTGATTAAGATATGAGCTTGTTCTACCTCAGAGTAGAACATGAGAAGAAGTTATGAAGTGTCCTACTACCAGTCCCATAAAGGAGTAGGAGGTCATGTCTGAGGAGGATTGATGTCACGGTTTTTAAGGCACCCCTTGCTGTAAGTTGCTACTCATGATAACATTTTGTAGTTTTGTGATACTCTAAGGCTTCAGCACATGTAATATTTAAAGTAATAGGTGGAGAAGAAGAAGAAGAAGGAGGAAAACATAAGAAGGTCAAATATTGCGCTAAGCTGCATGTAATTGTTGCCACATCACAACAGCATCAAGAATGATAATATATGGAGACTGGATGGGTGTTAAGCAGTGACGTACAGTGAGGTTCATGGCTGGTGAGGCACCGACTCCTTGAGAGTCAGATTTACAAATATATGAACCCAAAAGAGTAGCCTATTCACTATTCAGTTGGGAGCATGCACACTGACTACTGGTTATGTTTCAAATCTCATCAGCATTCTTTGCACAAACATAGCTAAGGTACATATTTAGATAAGAAAGAACATTACATTTATAGCAGTGAGAGAGAGCAGAGACAGCGCATTTGCACTGCACCCTCCATGTGTTCTGAATTTGCCATTGCAATTCCACAATTCATACTTATTCAATGCAAATGAAGGTATAGAGCTGGGTACAAAAAAATGGATTTAAATTTTGACCTTGATTGAAATATTTAGTTGTTTTTAAAAGAGAGAGAGAGAGGAAAACAAATGAATATTTTATTAAAGGTCAAAATTTAGTTTTTAAATTTTGGATTTTTTTGTCTCAGTCTGATCCCATTTTTTTATTAAATTGAAAACCGTTTATGGTCTTAACTTTATTTGTAAACTAGCAGAATACCCACGCTTCACAGCGGAGAAGTGGTGTGTTAAAGAAGTTATGAAAAAGAAAATGAAAAATTTTAAAAATAACGTAACATGATTGTTAATGTAATTGTTTTGTCTTTGATATGAGTGTTGTTGTCATATCTATATCTCTCTCTCTCTCTCTCTCTATATATATATATAGCAAAATACCCGCGCTTGGCAGCGGAGAAGTAAAAAGAAAAGGAAACATTTTAATAATAACGTAACATGATTGACAATGTAATTGTTTTGTGATTTTCATGACTGTTGCTGGCATATACATACATATATACATACATATATATATATATATATATATATATATATATATATATATATATATATATATACATACATACATACATACATGTGTACATATATACACACACATATACTATGGGGTGCAAAACAGGCAAATAAATTGATTTTGTGAATATATAAAGTCGGCGTCAGAATATATAAAGTCTAACCTTGAATATATAAAGTCATTCCAGAATATATAAAGTCAAAACTTGAATATATAAAGTCAGTGTCAGAATATATAAAGTCAGCGCTGGAATATATAAAGTCAAAAGTTGAATATATAAAGTCAGCGTCGGAATTTATAAAATCATTCCTGATTATATAAAGTCAACATCGGAGTATATAAACTCACTCCTGAATATATAAAGTCAAAGTCAAAATGTATTGATTGAAATGACTCTGAACTGAACTAAGTTAACAAAAACGTATTCAGAAAAATAAATTTAAAAAACACTGTTCGGTTAATGTTTTGAAAATGATGCATGTGCCCTGCCCAGGATTTGTTCCTGCCTTGCGCTCAGTGTTGGCTGGGATTGGCTCCAGCAGACTCCCGTGACTCTGTGGTCGGATTCAACGTGTTGGGAAATGGATGGATATTCCAGCGCTGACTTTGTATATTGAAGTTTTGACTTTATATATTGCAGCGCTTACTTTATAGTCTGTATTCCGACGCTGACTTTATATACAGTATTCAAGATCTGACTTTATATATTCCAGCGCTTACTTTATATATTCCAAAATATTCCAACGCCGTCTTTATATACTCAATTTTTGACTTTATATATTTGGTAATGACTTTAGGCTATATATTCAAGTTTTGACTTTATATATTCAGAAACAAGTATTGACTTTATTTATTCCGACAGTGACTTTATATAATCAAGTTTTTACTTTATATATTCGCGAATGACTTTATATATACAAGTTTTGACTTTATATAGTTAAATGTAGTCATCATTGCATAACTTTTTCTTTACCATAGAAATTTAAAGACTAAATTCAACTTCCATTCCTAACAAAGATATTTCTGGCGACTAAATAGAACCTACTTATATCCAAATTCGAGCTATTGAGCTGTCGCCTGCCTGCCTGAATAAGTCACCTCGCTTCGCTCTTACTTTTTTACCATTCATTTAATCATGCCTAGTGGCGGAAAAATTATAAAATGGAAGGAGGATTACACTGAGTATGGCTTTACAAAACAATTATTGATGGCGAATCGATTATTCATAAAGCTTCAATTGGTGATCTGTTTTTCTGTGTTAACCTCATATTTTTTCATACTTCTTCTCAAACCAAGGGGTGCGAGGCTAAAATGAATCGGGAAGTTCTGATCAATGTAATCGGTGTACCAGGAAATCATGCATTGACAGAAGTTCCCCTTTGCTTGTGATTAAATGCGTGATTTTTAACGCGTTATGGAGCACATGCATCGAAGCTTCTCAGCTGTGCTTGTGCTAAGAAAAGGAAACATTTTAAAAATAACACGATTGTCAATGTAACCTTTTGTAAGTAGTGCCTGGAGGATTCAGTGTGGAGAAACTGTAGAGACAGCGTGTGTATTAACTTGTGGATTTTTCTGTGAGTATTTGGTGGCAGCATCACAAAGTTGAAACACTGCGTTAGCTGTGGAGCGCAGCTCAGAGTGAAATGCGGTGAATGGGAGGGGAGATGATGACGTGACTCCCCCACCCGCCTTAACTGTCAATCCCTTACAAACACAGTCTCTCGGAATTTGCAATTTTAACTTAGTTACAAAGTGATCAAAACTCTCGTTTATATCCTGCGTCCTCTCATTAAACTTGTATCCCGCATTACCCGTGGGCATGTGAAACGCCAGCGGTAGCCTGTCTATGAACTTAATTTAAACTTTAGGTTTACACCGTGCTTTGTTTCCGAAGTAGCAGCACTCATGAATATGGTTGTATATGTCACTCGCTCTCTTCTTATTGTTTCGCTGCCTTCTCAATTATATAATGCATGTTTTCTTCAGCGCTTTTTGGAGCTCTTCCTGATTTTCTACGTAGTGCGTTGACAGTCAGTTCACGTGATTACGTGGGAGGCGTGATGATGTCACATGAAACTCCGCCCCCCACGGCTTTCGAGCTCAACTCCATTACAGTATATGTAGAAAAATAGCTTCCAGTTATGACCATTACGTGTAGAATTTCGAAATGAAACCTGCCCAACTTTTGTAAGTAAGCTGTTAGGAATGAGCCTGCCAAATTTCAGCCTTCTACCTACACGAGAAGTTGGAGAATTAGTGATGAGTCAGTCAGTGAGTGAGTGAGTGAGTGAGTGAGTCAGTCATTGTGGGCTTTGCCTTTTATTAGTATAGATGATGTCCATGCCCCTATCCTTGTCCACAAAAATCTCCATCACTTTCTTGTAAAAGTCCTCCTTATTTTCCTTTAGTTTTAAAAGTCTTAATCTTCCATTGTGGCAGTCAGTCGTAAAAGAAAATAAAAATAAACGGACCACCGCAGTGCACTTGACTTTCTAATACTGATAACTTATTGACAGCACTGCATAGAAGAACAGCAGCAACGAGCACCTGTTGCACTCACATCAGCCCCCTTCTGCGTCTGCAAACATTATATTGGTGAAATACAGAGAGACAGCAACAGGCACACGCCAATTGCAACCCAGTGTGTGAGGGAGAGCGCAGTCCGAGGTGAGGTGAGGCTTGTTGCTGCTGCACTTTGTGTTTCTCCCCTGTATTTGAAAAGGAAATGCACTAATTCAGCAATTTTGACTATAAGAATTATCAAAATTATTTATATTATTTACTTTTCATGATGACGGGTGAGGCTCTGCCTCACTTACCTCCCCTGACTGCATGTCCCTGGTGTTAAGTCCAATAATAATCCACAGCCATACATTCAAACAAATGTATTTCCAGCTGTTATGGTCACGGTAAGTAACAGTTATACTGAAACTAGCCAAGGTTATTCCTGCACTGTTGCTTTCATTCTTTCAATGCTCCCAATCATCTTGCCTTTGCCCTCTCAGTTATTTCCCCTTACGTATCTTCTGAATCTATTTTGCCAGTGCCCCAGAAGTCTCCAGCTGCGTTCTTGAACATTCCTGGGCTGAAAAACTGCAACACAAGGGCTTGTGTAACCGGAGCTCAGCTGACCTCTGTGACCTTTTACTGTCAATCAACCATCCAGCCCCACCCATCCTCAGTGTTGGTTGATACTGTGATATCACTTGCAAGTCACAAGTGATGCTGTAAAACCAGCAGCATGGACACAGCTTGCTGTAATATTATTTTACAAGGAGTGGTGGGGGAAATGTATAAATCTGCATGGTACTTCACACATTGTAAGGGTAGCTTTGTGCAAAATTCAAGAAATGCTTGATTGCACCATACCCAAATCACACTGTTTCAAAGTCGTTACCAAGACTCTGAATTTAACTTCTCTGTGAAGATCGAAGACATTATAATGTTATGAATATTATTCCATCTTTGTTAAGTTGATATGCTGATATTTATCTTTTTACGAGTTCATTGCTGTCCAGCGTTTCCAAAACATTCAAATTTTCCCAGAACATGTGCCGATCTCTGCTTGAATGCCATCATCTGGCAGCTCCCTGGCTCTACTAAATCCTGATAAAGTTAGAAGTAATGTCCTAAATTAGAAAACTTGATAAAATACTTTTTAGTCCTGCTCCTAAAACTTGTGTCACTCTGACATTTTTGATCCAGTTAGAACTGTTTTCCTACCCTGAAATGATTGATAAATACAGGCACAGGAGTTTCTTTGAGTGTTCTTTTTTTGAGGCCAGACAGAAATTGTTTTCTCTCTTGTAATAATCATCAGTTTCTTATAACTTCCCACCGACATTCATTTCATTTCCATATTTTTTTCTTCATCTCCATATGCACAATTGTTTTTTGTAGCATCGCAGGAAACATTTTATCCACCTTTGCTAAAGAATTTACTCAGGCTGCTGTTCCCCACTCACATCGGCAAAGTATAAGATGTGAACTTGGGAACTCACGGAGGGGCTTCTGGTGCGACAGTGGGCTTTGTCTCTCAGCCTCACGGCATGTGTCCCAGCAAGTACAGTTTCCTGTTGACAATTGCCTGCTGCCACTACTCCCTTGCCAACATCCGGCTTAGCTTTGCCTATTGTGCCACATCTGCTCCCTGCTGCTGGCCCTATTGGGGAGAGGGAATTCTGCACCCGTTTATTTTTTAAATGTTTCTTTTAGCTCCAGGGTTTTTTCCAGCAGAGGACTCGCCTTAAGCAGCTTTTGAGCTTCATTTTGGGACTACTACTGCCACGATTAGTAAGGATGTCAGTTATTGTTCATTTTTAGTACTTTTTCGTTGAGGAGTAATTTAGTATGGTAAGGAGAGTAAACAGGTATTTTGAAGGGGCTTGAGGCATGTAGGGCTCCTTAATTAACCATTTGGACTCCCAAAAATACAAACAGTGTTCTCAAAAAACTCATTTTAACAGTATGCTGTTGTGCTGTAAATCACTCAGTGCCCATTACTGGGTCTCAGAGAAAGTATCATTGTGTCCTACAGAGGGTGGAACTCTATGAACTCATTCTAGCTGGAGTGGCGCTAGCAGTGGCACAACCTTTGATGAGATTTCAGTAAGAGGGCAGAGACCTTCTAAGAAAAAGTA